>NC_056449.1:28008859-28308859 GCF_018296145.1 Oncorhynchus tshawytscha
CATGCGCGTTACTTGTGTTCGAACAGGGCGCTCTGATCAGCAGGCTAAGGGCGGGTACAAAGATAAGGGGTAAAGAGAAATGATTGGCTAAGAGGCCTGTCAGTACCGTAGCTCCAGATATGGAGCCACCATGACAAGTCCTTTTACATGGAGTGGTGTTACCAGAGCAAACCAGTGTTAACTACTAGCTACTCCCACTGGTGTCAAATGAGTCAGAGGTGATGATTTGGCTGTGTAGGATATGTATGGTGTCACTGTGTATGTGTTGACTCACCGGAAGGGAAGTAGAGAGGGAGGTTCTTCAGGTACAACTCCTTATCAGTGGGCAGGAACACACAGAAGATCACTCTGTCCAGCTTTATGAGACACACACACAAAAAACATCCATATAAATAAGTGGAAGACCATCATTTTGTCTTGAGGGCCACAGCAGGATTTCAAAGTTCAGCGGAGGGCAGCACAGATTTTCTTTGGAACAATTTGTTGGTCAGAAAAAGAGCAGTGATCTGAAAACGTATAGGTCCATTAGTATTTCTACCTACTTTCTATCAAGTTTTAGACTTTCAACAGTGGCCTGCAGGTTGTATTTGACCCCAGAATAATAATTACCCCATCAACAACAACAAAAAGATTGAATGGGCTGACGGGCCGGACGTTGTCTGCCGCTGGTATAACTGAAGAATAAAGTTGATCTTCAGAAGCGATGCTAAATACTGAGAACAAAGCATTTTCATACAAAACTAGTTGTAATATAACAGCTGTATGTCTGGACTACGTCTTCATCAGCCCAGAGAAAAGATCTCTACGATATCAGAACACTTAATAATGACCAGCAGTGACTTCTATAAGGTACCCTGCTGCTGGCAGTGAACCCTCCCATCCCTTCACATCCTCATTACTCAATGAACACACTGCCATTAAGTCTGTGTTTGGACTGGAGCAGAGCTGGATGCTGGTCCACTACAATTAGGCCACAGATCCAGCAGAAGCTATCATTACCTATACAGTATATATCATAGGGTTTGGTAGGAGGCAGATGTTATTGGCATCAGGTAAACCGTCAGCTGTATGGATGCTGGGAGAGTGCAGAGGAACATTGACAATAGATCAGAATCTGAAGGTCAAAATAGAATATTTTGTAGTACTATGAATTTAGGGACTTCCTTTTTGTTTTGGTTTAATATGTAGATATCTCATGCTGTTGTGTTGTGTCAACTAGTATAACTAAAAAAAGTTATAAATAATTGATCACAAAAATAGTGTACACTGGAGAACTGAAGGAAGAGTAGAGGAGGAAGGAGTGAATGATGAAGAAGAAGATAGTAAAGATAACAGACAGGCGACAGACTAACTTCCCTCCAGTCATCTATTCCTCTTTTCCCTCTTCTCTCTTCTGTCAGGAAAAGGTGTGTATTAGTCCTCTAAGCCCGTCAGGAGCCAATTAAAACACAGCCTTAGCCACGAGTGTGTGTGTGTGTGCGTGTTGTTGCAGTCCGCCCTCTCCTGACTCTCTCCAGAAAACCAAAAACAACAGCTGTGAGACAGAATACCAGAAGGAAAGGAAAAAAATAATAATTAGACACACACACAAACAAACAAGAGCACACACACCTTCTCATGGTGTTCATCCAGGTACTTCCTGACAGTCTCCAACGCGACGTGCACAGCCTGCTCAGGTGGGTATCCTAGACACAAAAACACAGCAATTACTGTGGTGTGCAGGTGGCCAAGAGCACTGTGTTATGGGTGGCCAAGAGCACTGTGTTATGGGTGGCCAAGAGCACTGTGTTATGGGTGGCCAAGAGCACTGTGTTATGGGTGGCCAAGAGCACTGTGTTATGGGTGGCCAAGAGCACTGTGTTATGGGTGGCCAAGAGCACTGTGTTATGGGTGGCCAAGAGCACTGTGTTATGGGTGGCCAAGAGCACTGTGTTATGGGTGGCCAAGAACACTGTGTTATGGGTGGCCAAGAGCACTGTGTTAAGGGTGGCCAAGAGAACTGTGTTATGGGTGGCCAAGAGAACTGTGTTATGGGTGGCCAAGAGAACTGTGTTATGGGTGGCCAAGAGAACTGTGTTATGGGTGGCCAAGAGCACTGTGTTATGGGTGGCCAAGAGAACTGTGTTATGGGTGGCCAAGAGCACTGTGTTATGGGTGGCCAAGAGAACTGTGTTATGGGTGGCCAAGAGAACTGTGTTATGGGTGGCCAAGAGAACTGTGTTATGGGTGGCCAAGAGCACTGTGTTATGGGTGGCCAAGAGAACTGTGTTATGGGTGGCCAAGAGAACTGTGTTATGGGTGGCCAAGAGCACTGTGTTATGGGTGGCCAAGAGCACTGTGTTATGGGTGGCCAAGAGAACTGTGTTATGGGTGGCCAAGAGAACTGTCGAATCAATACAATTAGAGAAACACCCATTTGTTTGGACCATCTAACAGAGTGGCTTTCTACTCTCTTCTCTCATCTAACAGAGTGGCTTTCTACTCTCTTCTCTCATCTAACAGAGTGGCTGTCTACTCTCTTCTAACAGAGTGGCTGTCTACTCTCTTCTCTCTTCTAACAGAGTGGCTGTCTACTCTCTTCTAACAGAGTGGTTGTCTACTCTCTTCTTCTCTCTGCTAACATAGTGGCTGTCTACTCTCTTCTCTCTTCTAACAGAGTGGCTGTCTACTCTCTTCTCTCTTCTAACAGAGTGGTTGTCTACTCTCTTCTTCTCTCTGCTAACATAGTGGCTGTCTACTCTCTTCTAACAGAGTGGCTGTCTACTCTCTTCTCTCTTCTAACAGAGTGGCTGTCTACTCTCTTCTCTCTTCTAACAGAGTGGCTGTCTACTCTCTTCTCTCTTCTAACAGAGTGGCTGTCTACTCTCTTCTCTCTTCTAACAGAGTGGCTGTCTACTCTCTTCTCTCTTCTAACAGAGTGGCTGTCTACTCTCTTCTCTCTTCTAACAGAGTGGCTGTCTACTCTCTGCTAACAGAGTGGCTGTCTACTCTCTTCTTCTCTCTGCTAACAAAGTGGCTGTCTACTCTCTTCTCTCTTCTAACAGTGGCTGTCTACTTTCTTCTTCTCTCTGCTAACATAGTGGCTGTCTACTCTCTTCTTCTCTCTGCTAACAAAGTGGCTGTCTACTCTCTTCTTCTCTCTGCTAACATAGTGGCTGTCTACTCTCCTCTCTCTTCTAACAGTGGCTGTCTACTTTCTTCTTCTCTCTGCTAACATAGTGGCTGTCTACTCTCTTCTTCTCTCTGCTAACATAGTGGCTGTCTACTCTCTTCTTCTCTCTGCTAACATAGTGGCTGTCTACTCTCTTCTTCTCTCTGCTAACAAAGTGGCTGTCTACTCTCTGCTAACAGAGTGGCTGTCTACTCTCTTCTAACAGAGTGGCTGTCTACTCTCTTCTTCTCTCTGCTAACAGAGTGGCTGTCTACTCTCTGCTAACAGAGTGGCTGTCTACTCTCTTCTCTCTTCTAACAGAGTGGCTGTCTACTCTCTGCTAACAGAGTGGCTGTCTACTCTCTTCTCTCTTCTAACAGAGTGGCTGTCTACTCTCTTCTCTCTGCTAACAAAGTGGCTGTCTACTCTCTTCTCTCTTCTAACAGAGTGGCTGTCTACTCTCTTCTCTCTTCTAACAGAGTGGCTGTCTACTCTCTGCTAACAGAGTGGCTGTCTACTCTCTTCTCTCTTCTAACAGAGTGGCTGTCTACTCTCTTCTCTCTTCTAACAGAGTGGCTGTCTACTCTCTTCTTCTCTCTGCTAACATAGTGGCTGTCTACTCTCTGCTAACAGAGTGGCTATCTACTCTCTTCTCTCTGCTAACAGAGTGGCTATCTACTCTCTTCTCTCTTCTAACAGAGTGGCTGTCTACTCACTTCCTCTCTCTGCTAACAAAGTGGCTGTCTACTCTCTTCTATCTTCTAACAGAGTGGCTGTCTACTCTCTTCTAACAGAGTGGCTGTCTACTCTCTAACATAGTGGCTGTCTACTCTCTAACAGAGTGGCTGTCTACTCTATTCTTCTCTCTTCTAACAGTGGCTGTCTACTCTCTTCTAACAGAGTGGCTGTCTACTCTCTTCTCTCTCTTCTAACAGTGGCTGTCTACTCTCTTCTCTCTTCTAACAGAGTGGCTGTCTACTCTCATCAAACAGAGTGGCTGTCTACTCTCTTCTTCTCTCTGCTAAAAAGTGGCTGTCTACTCTCTTCTTCTCTCTGGTAACAGAGTGGCTGTCTACTCTCTTCTAACAGAGTGGCTGTCTACTCACTTCCTCTCTCTGCTAACAAAGTGGCTGTCTACTCTCTTCTATCTTCTAACAGAGTGGCTGTCTACTCTCTTCTAACAGAGTGGCTGTCTACTCTCTAACATCTGTCTACTCTCTAACATAGTGGCTGTCTACTCTCTTCTAACAGAGTGGCTGTCTACTCTCTTCTTCTCTCTGCTAACATAGTGGCTGTCTACTCTCTGCTAACAGAGTGGCTGTCTACTCTCTTCTCTCTTCTAACAGAGTGGCTGTCTACTCTCTTCTCTCTGCTAACAAAGTGGCTGTCTACTCTCTTCTAACAGAGTGGCTGTCTACTCTCTTCTTCTCTCTGCTAACATAGTGGCTGTCTACTCTCTGCTAACAGAGTGGCTGTCTACTCTCTTCTAACAGAGTGGCTGTCTACTCTCTTCTCTCTCTGCTAACATAGTGGCTGTCTACTCTCTGCTAACAGAGTGGCTGTCTACTCTCTTCTCTCTTCTAACATAGTGGCTGTCTACTCTCTTCTAACAGAGTGGCTGTCTACTCACTTCCTCTCTCTGCTAACAAAGTGGCTGTCTACTCTCTTCTATCTTCTAACAGAGTGGCTGTCTACTCTCTTCTAACAGAGTGGCTGTCTACTCTCTAACATAGTGGCTGTCTACTCTCTAACATAGTGGCTGTCTACTCTTATCTAACAGAGTGGCTGTCTACTCTATTCTTCTCTCTTCTAACAGAGTGGCGGTCTACTCTATTCTCTCTTCTAACAGTGGCTGTCTACTCTCTTCTAACAGAGTGGCTGTCTACTCTCTTCTTCTCTCTTCTAACAGTGGCTGTCTACTCTCTTCTCTCTTCTAACAGAGTGGCTGTCTACTCTCATCAAACAGAGTGGCTGTCTACTCTCTTCTTCTCTCTGCTAACAGAGTGGCTGTCTACTCTCTTCTTCTCTCTTCTAACAGTGGCTGTCTACTCTCTTCTCTCTTCTAACAGAGTGGCTGTCTACTCTCTTCTAACAGAGTGGCTGTCTACTCTCTTCTAACAGAGTGGCTGTCTACTCTCATCAAACAGAGTGGCTGTCTACTCTCTTCTTCTCTCTGCTAACAGAGTGGCTGTCTACTCTCTTCTTCTCTCTGCTAACAAAGTGGCTGTCTACTCTCTTCTAACAGAGTGGCTGTCTACTCTCTTCTAACAGAGTGGCTGTCTACTCTCATCAAACAGAGTGGCTGTCTACTCTCTTCTTCTCTCTGCTAACAGAGTGGCTGTCTACTCTCTTCTTCTCTCTGCTAACAGAGTGGCTGTCTACTCTCATCAAACAGAGTGGCTGTCTACTCTCTTCTTCTCTCTGCTAACAGAGTGGCTGTCTACTCTCTTCTTCTCTCTTCTAACAGAGTGGCTGTCTACTCTCATCAAACAGAGTGGCTGTCTACTCTCTTCTCTCTTCTAACAGAGTGGCTGTCTACTCTCTTCTCTCTTCTAACAGAGTGGCTGTCTACTCTCTTCCTCTCTCTGCTAACAGAGTGGCTGTCTACTCTCTTCCTCTCTCTGCTAACAGAGTGGCTGTCTACTCTCTTCTAACAGAGTGGCTGTCTACTCTCTTCTAACAGAGTGGCCGTCTACTCTCTTCTCTCTTCTAACAGAGTGGCTGTCTACTCACTTCCTCTCTCTTCTAACAGAGTGGCTGTCTACTCACTTCCTCTCTCTGCTAACAGTGGCTGTCTACTCTCTTCTCTCTTCTAACAGAGTGGCTGTCTACTCTCATCAAACAGAGTGGCTGTCTACTCTCTTCTTCTCTCTGCTAACAGAGTGGCTGTCTACTCTCTTCTAACAGAGTGGCTGTCTACTCACTTCCTCTCTCTGCTAACAAAGTGGCTGTCTACTCTCTTCTATCTTCTAACAGAGTGGCTGTCTACTCTCTTCTAACAGAGTGGCTGTCTACTCTCTAACATAGTGGCTCTCTACTCTCTAACATAGTGGCTGTCTACTCTCATCTAACAGAGTGGCTGTCTACTCTATTCTTCTCTCTTCTAACAGAGTGGCGGTCTACTCTATTCTCTCTTCTAACAGTGGCTGTCTACTCTCTTCTAACAGAGTGGCTGTCTACTCTCATCAAACATAGTGGCTGTCTACTCTCTTCTTCTCTCTTCTAACATAGTGGCTGTCTACTCTCTTCTAACAGAGTGGCTGTCTACTCTCTTCTCTCTGCTAACAGAGTGGCTGTCTACTCTCTTCTTCTCTCTGCTAACAAAGTGGCTGTCTACTCTCTTCTTCTCTCTGCTAACAGAGTGGCTGTCTACTCTCTTCTTCTCTCATCAAACAGAGTGGCTGTCTACTCTCTTCTCTCTTCTAACAGAGTGGCTGTCTACTCTCTTCTCTCTTCTAACAGAGTGGCTGTCTACTCTCTTCCTCTCTCTGCTAACAGAGTGGCTGTCTACTCTCTTCCTCTCTCTGCTAACAGAGTGGCTGTCTACTCTCTTCGCTCTTCAAACAGAGTGGCTGTCTACTCTCTTCTCTCTCTTCTAACAAAGTGGCTGTCTACTCTCTTCCTCTCTCTGCTAACAGAGTGGCTGTCTACTCTCTTCTAACAGAGTGGCTGTCTACTCTCTTCTAACAGAGTGGCTGTCTACTCACTTCCTCTCTCTGCTAACAGAGTGGCTGTCTACTCTCTTCTCTCTCTGCTAACAGAGTGGCTGTCTACTCTCTTCCTCTCTCTGCTAACAGAGTGGATGTCTACTCTCTTCTCTCTTCTAACAGAGTGGCTGTCTACTCTCTTCCTCTCTCTGCTAACAGAGTGGCTGTCTACTCTTCTCTCTTCTAACAGAGTGGCTGTCTAATCTCTTCCTCTCTCTGCTAACAGAGTGGCTGTCTACTCTTCTCTCTTCTAACAGAGTGGCTGTCTACTCTCTTCCTCTCTCTGCTAACAGAGTGGCTGTCTACTCTCTTCCTCTCTCTGCTAACAGAGTGGCTGTCTACTCACTTCTTCTCTCTGCTAACAAAGTGGCTGTCTACTATCTTCTATCTTCTAACAGAGTGGCTGTCTACTCTCTTCCAACAGAGTGGCTGTCTACTCTCTTCTAACAGAGTGGCTGTCTACTCTCTTCTTCTCTCTTCTAACATAGTGGCTGTCTACTCTCTGCTAACAGAGTGGCTGTCTACTCTCTTCTCTCTTCTAACAGAGTGGCTGTCTACTCTCTTCTAACAGAGTGGCTGTCTACTCTCTTCTAACAGAGTGGCTGTCTACTCTCATCAAACAGAGTGGCTGTCTACTCTCTTCTTCTCTCTGCTAACAGAGTGGCTGTCTACTCTCTTCTTCTCTCTGCTAACAAAGTGGCTGTCTACTCTCTTCTAACAGAGTGGCTGTCTACTCTCTTCTAACAGAGTGGCTGTCTACTCTCATCAAACAGAGTGGCTGTCTACTCTCTTCTTCTCTCTGCTAACAGAGTGGCTGTCTACTCTCTTCTTCTCTCTGCTAACAAAGTGGCTGTCTACTCTCATCAAACAGAGTGGCTGTCTACTCTCTTCTTCTCTCTGCTAACAGAGTGGCTGTCTACTCTCTTCTTCTCTCTTCTAACAGAGTGGCTGTCTACTCTCATCAAACAGAGTGGCTGTCTACTCTCTTCTCTCTTCTAACAGAGTGGCTGTCTACTCTCTTCTCTCTTCTAACAGAGTGGCTGTCTACTCTCTTCCTCTCTCTGCTAACAGAGTGGCTGTCTACTCTCTTCTCTCTCTGCTAACAGAGTGGCTGTCTACTCTCTTCTAACAGAGTGGCTGTCTACTCTCTTCTAACAGAGTGGCTGTCTACTCTCTTCTCTCTTCTAACAGAGTGGCTGTCTACTCACTTCCTCTCTCTTCTAACAGAGTGGCTGTCTACTCACTTCCTCTCTCTGCTAACAGTGGCTGTCTACTCTCTTCTCTCTTCTAACAGAGTGGCTGTCTACTCTCATCAAACAGAGTGGCTGTCTACTCTCTTCTTCTCTCTGCTAACAGAGTGGCTGTCTACTCTCTTCTAACAGAGTGGCTGTCTACTCACTTCTCTCTCTGCTAACAAAGTGGCTGTCTACTCTCTTCTATCTTCTAACAGAGTGGCTGTCTACTCTCTTCTAACAGAGTGGCTGTCTACTCTCTAACATAGTGGCTGTCTACTCTCTAACATAGTGGCTGTCTACTCTCATCTAACAGAGTGGCTGTCTACTCTATTCTTCTCTCTTCTAACAGAGTGGCGGTCTACTCTATTCTCTCTTCTAACAGTGGCTGTCTACTCTCTTCTTCTCTCTTCTAACATAGTGGCTGTCTACTCTCTTCTAACAGAGTGGCTGTCTACTCTCATCAAACAGAGTGGCTGTCTACTCTCTTCTCTCTGCTAACAGAGTGGCTGTCTACTCTCTTCTTCTCTCTGCTAACAAAGTGGCTGTCTACTCTCTTCTTCTCTCTGCTAACAGAGTGGCTGTCTACTCTCTTCTTCTCTCATCAAACAGAGTGGCTGTCTACTCTCTTCTCTCTTCTAACAGAGTGGCTGTCTACTCTCTTCTCTCTTCTAACAGAGTGGCTGTCTACTCTCTTCCTCTCTCTGCTAACAGAGTGGCTGTCTACTCTCTTCCTCTCTCTGCTAACAGAGTGGCTGTCTACTCTCTTCGCTCTTCAAACAGAGTGGCTGTCTACTCTCTTCCTCTCTCTGCTAACAGAGTGGCTGTCTACTCTCTTCTAACAGAGTGGCTGTCTACTCTCTTCTAACAGAGTGGCTGTCTACTCACTTCTCTCTCTGCTAACAGAGTGGCTGTCTACTCTCTTCTCTCTCTGCTAACAGAGTGGCTGTCTACTCTCTTCCTCTCTCTGCTAACAGAGTGGATGTCTACTCTCTTCTCTCTTCTAACAGAGTGGCTGTCTACTCTCTTCCTCTCTCTGCTAACAGAGTGGCTGTCTACTCTTCTCTCTTCTAACAGAGTGGCTGTCTAATCTCTTCCTCTCTCTGCTAACAGAGTGGCTGTCTACTCTTCTCTCTTCTAACAGAGTGGCTGTCTACTCTCTTCCTCTCTCTGCTAACAGAGTGGCTGTCTACTCTCTTCTCTCTCTGCTAACAGAGTGGCTGTCTACTCACTTCTTCTCTCTGCTAACAAAGTGGCTGTCTACTCTCTTCTATCTTCTAACAGAGTGGCTGTCTACTCTCTAACATAGTGGCTGTCTACTCTATTCTTCTCTCTTCTAACAGAGTGGCTGTCTACTCTCTTCCAACAGAGTGGCTGTCTACTCTCTTCTAACAGAGTGGCTGTCTACTCTCTTCTTCTCTCTTCTAACATAGTGGCTGTCTACTCTCTGCTAACAGAGTGGCTGTCTACTCTCTTCTCTCTTCTAACAGAGTGGCTGTCTACTCTCTTCTTCTCTCTTCTAACATAGTGGCTGTCTACTCTCTGCTAACAGAGTGGCTGTCTACTCTCTGCTAACAGAGTGGCTGTCTACTCTCTGCTAACAGAGTGGCTGTCTACTCTCTTCTCTCTTCTAACAGAGTGGCTGTCTACTCTCTTCTCTCTCTGCTAACAGAGTGGCTGTCTACTCTTCTCTTCTAACAGAGTGGCTGTCTAATCTCTTCCTCTCTCTGCTAACAGAGTGGCTGTCTACTCTCTTCTAACAGAGTGGCTGTCTACTCTCTTCTTCTCTCTTCTAACATAGTGGCTGTCTACTCTCTGCTAACAGAGTGGCTGTCTACTCTCTTCTCTCTTCTAACAGAGTGGCTGTCTACTCTCTTCTTCTCTCTTCTAACATAGTGGCTGTCTACTCTCTGCTAACAGAGTGGCTGTCTACTCTCTGCTAACAGAGTGGCTGTCTACTCTCTGCTAACAGAGTGGCTGTCTACTCTCTGCTAACAGAGTGGTTGTCTACTCTCTTCTTCTCTCTTCTAACATAGTGGCTGTCTACTCTCTGCTAACAGAGTGGCTGTCTACTCTCTTCTAACAGAGTGGCTGTCTACTCTCTTCTTCTCTCTTCTAACATAGTGGCCGTCTACTCTCTGCTAACAGAGTGGCTGTCTACTCTCTTCTTCTCTCTGCTAACATAGTGGCTGTCTACTCTCTAACATAGTGGCTGTCTACTCTCATCTAACAGAGTGGCTGTCTACTCTATTCTTCTCTCTTCTAACAGAGTGGCGGTCTACTCTATTCTCTCTTCTAACAGTGGCTGTCTACTCTCTTCTAACAGAGTGGCTGTCTACTCTCTTCTTCTCTCTTCTAACAGAGTGGCTGTCTACTCTCTTCTTCTCTCTTCTAACAGAGTGGCTGTCTACTCTCTTCTTCTCTCTTCTAACAGAGTGGCTGTCTACTCTCTTCTCTCTTCTAACAGAGTGGCTGTCTACTCTCTTCTTCTCTCTTCTAACAGAGTGGCTGTCTACTCACTTCTTCTCTCTGCTAACAAAGTGGCTGTCTACTCTCTTCTAACAGAGTGGCTGTCTACTCACTTCTTCTCTCTGCTAACAAAGTGGCTGTCTACTCTCTTCTATCTTCTAACAGAGTGGCTGTCTACTCTCTTCTAACATAGTGTCTGTCTACTCTCTAACATAGTGGCTGTCTACTCTATTCTTCTCTCTTCTAACAGAGTGACTGTCTACTCTCTTCTAACAAAGTGGCTGTCTACTCTCTTCTATCTTCTAACAGAGTGGCTGTCTACTCTCTTCTAACATAGTGTCTGTCTACTCTCTAACATAGTGGCTGTCTACTCTCTTCTTCTCTCTTCTAACAGAGTGGCTGTCTACTCTCTTCTTCTCTCTGCTAACAGAGTGGCTGTCTACTCTCTTCTAACAGAGTGGCTGTCTACTCACTTCCTCTCTCTGCTAACAAAGTGGCTGTCTACTCTCTTCTATCTTCTAACAGAGTGGCTGTCTACTCTCTTCTAACAGAGTGGCTGTCTACTCTCTAACATAGTGGCTGTCTACTCTCTAACATAGTGGCTGTCTACTCTCATCTAACAGAGTGGCTGTCTACTCTATTCTTCTCTCTTCTAACAGAGTGGCGGTCTTCTCTATTCTCTCTTCTAACAGTGGCTGTCTACTCTCTTCTAACAGAGTGGCTGTCTACTCTCTTCTTCTCTCTTCTAACATAGTGGCTGTCTACTCTCATCAAACAGAGTGGCTGTCTACTCTCATCAAACAGAGTGGCTGTCTACTCTCTTCTTCTCTCTGCTAACAGAGTGGCTGTCTACTCTCTTCTTCTCTCTGCTAACAGAGTGGCTGTCTACTCTCATCAAACAGAGTGGCTGTCTACTCTCTTCTTCTCTCTGCTAACAGAGTGGCTGTCTACTCTCTTCTTCTCTCTGCTAACAAAGTGGCTGTCTACTCTCTTCTTCTCTCTGCTAACAGAGTGGCTGTCTACTCTCTTCTTCTCTCTTCTAACAGAGTGGCTGTCTACTCTCATCAAACAGAGTGGCTGTCTACTCTCTTCTCTCTTCTAACAGAGTGGCTGTCTACTCTCTTCTCTCTTCTAACAGAGTGGCTGTCTACTCTCTTCCTCTCTCTGCTAACAGAGTGGCTGTCTACTCTCTTCCTCTCTCTGCTAACAGAGTGGCTGTCTACTCTCTTCTCTCTCTGCTAACAGAGTGGCTGTCTACTCTCTTCCTCTCTCTGCTAACAGAGTGGCTGTCTACTCTCTTCTCTCTTCTAACAGAGTGGCTGTCTACTCTCTTCTCTCTCTGCTAACAGAGTGGCTGTCTACTCTTCTAACAGAGTGGCTGTCTACTCTAATCAAACAGAGTGGCTGTCTACTCTCTTCTCTCTCTGCTAACAGAGTGGCTGTCTACTCTCTTCTCTCTTCTAACAGAGTGGCTGTCTACTCTCTTCTCTCTTCTAACAGAGTGGCTGTCTACTCTCTTCCTCTCTCTGCTAACAGAGTGGCTGTCTACTCTCTTCTAACAGAGTGGCTGTCTACTCTCTTCTCTCTTCTAACAGAGTGGCTGTCTACTCACTTCCTCTCTCTGCTAACAGAGTGGCTGTCTACTCTCTTCTCTCTCTTCTAACAGTGGCTGTCTACTCTCTTCTCTCTTCTAACAGAGTGGCTGTCTACTCTCATCAAACAGAGTGGCTGTCTACTCTCTTCTTCTCTCTGCTAACAAAGTGGCTGTCTACTCTCTTCTTCTCTCTGCTAACAGAGTGGCTGTCTACTCTCTAACATAGTGGCTGTCTACTCTCTAACATAGTGGCTGTCTACTCTCATCTAACAGAGTGGCTGTCTACTCTATTCTTCTCTCTTCTAACAGAGTGGCGGTCTACTCTATTCTCTCTTCTAACAGTGGCTGTCTACTCTCTTCTAACAGAGTGGCTGTCTACTCTCATCAAACAGAGTGGCTGTCTACTCTCTTCTTCTCTTTGCTAACAGAGTGGCTGTCTACTCTCTTCTTCTCTCTGCTAACAGAGTGGCTGTCTACTCTCATCAAACAGAGTGGCTGTCTACTCTCATCAAACAGAGTGGCTGTCTACTCTCTTCTTCTCTCTGCTAACAGAGTGGCTGTCTACTCTCTTCTTCTCTCTGCTAACAGAGTGGCTGTCTACTCTCATCAAACAGAGTGGCTGTCTACTCTCTTCTTCTCTCTGCTAACAGAGTGGCTGTCTACTCTCTTCTTCTCTCTGCTAACAAAGTGGCTGTCTACTCTCTTCTTCTCTCTGCTAACAGAGTGGCTGTCTACTCTCTTCTTCTCTCTTCTAACAGAGTGGCTGTCTACTCTCATCAAACAGAGTGGCTGTCTACTCTCTTCTCTCTTCTAACAGAGTGGCTGTCTACTCTCTTCCTCTCTCTTCTAACAGAGTGGCTGTCTACTCTCTTCTAACAGAGTGGCTGTCTACTCTCTTCCTCTCTCTGCTAACAGAGTGGCTGTCTACTCTCTTCCTCTCTCTGCTAACAAAGTGGCTGTCTACTCTCTTCCTCTCTCTGCTAACAGAGTGGCTGTCTACTCTCTTCTAACAGAGTGGCTGTCTACTCTCTTCTAACAGAGTGGCTGTCTACTCTCTTCTAACAGAGTGGCTGTCTACTCACTTCCTCTCTCTGCTAACAGAGTGGCTGTCTACTCTTCTCTCTTCTAACAGAGTGGCTGTCTACTCTCTTCCTCTCTCTGCTAACAGAGTGGCTGTCTACTCTCTTCTCTCTTCTAACAGAGTGGCTGTCTACTCTCTTCCTCTCTCTGCTAACAGAGTGGCTGTCTACTCTTCTCTCTTCTAACAGAGTGGCTGTCTACTCTCTTCCTCTCTCTGCTAACAGAGTGGCTGTCTACTCTTCTCTCTTCTAACAGAGTGGCTGTCTACTCTCTTACTCTCTCTGCTAACAGAGTGGCTGTCTACTCTCTTCTCTCTTCTAACAGAGTGGCTGTCTACTCTCATCAAACAGAGTGGCTGTCTACTCTCTTCTTCTCTCTGCTAACAAAGTGGCTGTCTACTCTCTTCTTCTCTCTGGTAACAGAGTGGCTGTCTACTCTCTTCTAACAGAGTGGCTGTCTACTCACTTCCTCTCTCTGCTAACAAAGTGGCTGTCTACTCTCTTCTATCTTCTAACAGAGTGGCTGTCTACTCTCTTCTAACAGAGTGGCTGTCTACTCTCTAACATAGCGGCTGTCTACTCTCTAACATAGTGGCTGTCTACTCTCTTCTAACAGAGTGGCTGTCTACTCTCTTCTTCTCTCTGCTAACATAGTGGCTGTCTACTCTCTGCTAACAGAGTGGCTGTCTACTCTCTTCTCTCTTCTAACAGAGTGGCTGTCTACTCTCTTCTCTCTGCTAACAAAGTGGCTGTCTACTCTCTTCTAACAGAGTGGCTGTCTACTCTCTTCTTCTCTCTGCTAACATAGTGGCTGTCTACTCTCTGCTAACAGAGTGGCTGTCTACTCTCTTCTAACAGAGTGGCTGTCTACTCTCTTCTTCTCTCTGCTAACATAGTGGCTGTCTACTCTCTGCTAACAGAGTGGCTGTCTACTCTCTTCTCTCTTCTAACATAGTGGCTGTCTACTCTCTTCTAACAGAGTGGCTGTCTACTCACTTCCTCTCTCTGCTAACAAAGTGGCTGTCTACTCTCTTCTATCTTCTAACAGAGTGGCTGTCTACTCTCTCTTCTAACAGAGTGGCTGTCTACTCTCTAACATAGTGGCTGTCTACTCTCTAACATAGTGGCTGTCTACTCTTATCTAACAGAGTGGCTGTCTACTCTATTCTTCTCTCTTCTAACAGAGTGGCGGTCTACTCTATTCTCTCTTCTAACAGTGGCTGTCTACTCTCTTCTAACAGAGTGGCTGTCTACTCTCTTCTTCTCTCTTCTAACAGTGGCTGTCTACTCTCTTCTCTCTTCTAACAGAGTGGCTGTCTACTCTCATCAAACAGAGTGGCTGTCTACTCTCTTCTTCTCTCTGCTAACAGAGTGGCTGTCTACTCTCTTCTTCTCTCTTCTAACAGTGGCTGTCTACTCTCTTCTCTCTTCTAACAGAGTGGCTGTCTACTCTCTTCTAACAGAGTGGCTGTCTACTCTCTTCTAACAGAGTGGCTGTCTACTCTCATCAAACAGAGTGGCTGTCTACTCTCTTCTTCTCTCTGCTAACAAAGTGGCTGTCTACTCTCTTCTTCTCTCTGCTAACAGAGTGGCTGTCTACTCTCTTCTTCTCTCTTCTAACAGAGTGGCTGTCTACTCTCATCAAACAGAGTGGCTGTCTACTCTCTTCTCTCTTCTAACAGAGTGGCTGTCTACTCTCTTCTCTCTTCTAACAGAGTGGCTGTCTACTCTCTTCCTCTCTCTGCAAACAGAGTGGCTGTCTACTCTCTTCCTCTCTCTGCTAACAGAGTGGCTGTCTACTCTCTTCTAACAGAGTGGCTGTCTACTCTCTTCTAACAGAGTGGCCGTCTACTCTCTTCTCTCTTCTAACAGAGTGGCTGTCTACTCACTTCCTCTCTCTTCTAACAGAGTGGCTGTCTACTCACTTCCTCTCTCTGCTAACAGTGGCTGTCTACTCTCTTCTCTCTTCTAACAGAGTGGCTGTCTACTCTCATCAAACAGAGTGGCTGTCTACTCTCTTCTTTCTCTCTGCTAACAGAGTGGCTGTCTACTCTCTTCTAACAGAGTGGCTGTCTACTCACTTCCTCTCTCTGCTAACAAAGTGGCTGTCTACTCTCTTCTATCTTCTAACAGAGTGGCTGTCTACTCTCTTCTAACAGAGTGGCTGTCTACTCTCTAACATAGTGGCTGTCTACTCTCTAACATAGTGGCTGTCTACTCTCATCTAACAGAGTGGCTGTCTACTCTATTCTTCTCTCTTCTAACAGAGTGGCGGTCTACTCTATTCTCTCTTCTAACAGTGGCTGTCTACTCTCTTCTAACAGAGTGGCTGTCTACTCTCTTCTTCTCTCTTCTAACATAGTGACTGTCTACTCTCTTCTAACAGAGTGGCTGTCTACTCTCATCAAACAGAGTGGCTGTCTACTCTCTTCTCTCTGCTAACAGAGTGGCTGTCTACTCTCTTCTTCTCTCTGCTAACAAAGTGGCTGTCTACTCTCTTCTTCTCTCTGCTAACAGAGTGGCTGTCTACTCTCTTCTTCTCTCTTCTAACAGAGTGGCTGTCTACTCTCATCAAACAGAGTGGCTGTCTACTCTCTTCTCTCTTCTAACAGAGTGGCTGTCTACTCTCTTCCTCTCTCTTCTAACAGAGTGGCTGTCTACTCTCTTCTCTCTTCTAACAGAGTGGCTGTCTACTCTCTTTCTCTCTCTGCTAACAGAGTGGCTGTCTACTCTCTTCCTCTCTCTGCTAACAAAGTGGCTGTCTACTCTCTTCCTCTCTCTGCTAACAGAGTGGCTGTCTACTCTCTTCTAACAGAGTGGCTGTCTACTCTCTTCTAACAGAGTGGCTGTCTACTCACTTCCTCTCTCTGCTAACAGAGTGGCTGTCTACTCTTCTCTCTTCTAACAGAGTGGCTGTCTACTCTCTTCCTCTCTCTGCTAACAGAGTGGCTGTCTACTCTCTTCTCTCTTCTAACAGAGTGGCTGTCTACTCTCTTCCTCTCTCTGCTAACAGAGTGGCTGTCTACTCTTCTCTCTTCTAACAGAGTGGCTGTCTACTCTCTTCCTCTCTCTGCTAACAGAGTGGCTGTCTACTCTTCTCTCTTCTAACAAAGTGGCTGTCTACTCTCTTCTTCTCTCTGCTAACAGAGTGGCTGTCTTCTCTCTTCTAACAGAGAGGCTGTCTACTCTCATCAAACAGAGTGGCTGTCTACTCTCTTCTTCTCTCTGCTAACAAAGTGGCTGTCTACTCTCTTCTTCTCTCTGCTAACAGAGTGGCTGTCTACTCTCTTCTAACAGAGTGGCTGTCTACTCACTTCCTCTCTCTGCTAACAAAGTGGCTGTCTACTCTCTTCTATCTTCTAACAGAGTGGCTGTCTACTCTCTTCTAACAGAGTGGCTGTCTACTCTCTAACATAGTGGCTGTCTACTCTCTAACATAGTGGCTGTCTACTCTCTTCTAACAGAGTGGCTGTCTACTCTCTTCTTCTCTCTGCTAACATAGTGGCTGTCTACTCTCTGCTAACAGAGTGGCTGTCTACTCTCTTCTCTCTTCTAACAGAGTGGCTGTCTACTCTCTTCTCTCTGCTAACAAAGTGGCTGTCTACTCTCTTCTAACAGAGTGGCTGTCTACTCTCTTCTTCTCTCTGCTAACATAGTGGCTGTCTACTCTCTGCTAACAGAGTGGCTGTCTACTCTCTTCTAACAGAGTGGCTGTCTACTCTCTTCTTCTCTCTGCTAACATAGTGGCTGTCTACTCTCTGCTAACAGAGTGGCTGTCTACTCTCTTCTCTCTTCTAACATAGTGGCTGTCTACTCTCTTCTAACAGAGTGGCTGTCTACTCACTTCCTCTCTCTGCTAACAAAGTGGCTGTCTACTCTCTTCTATCTTCTAACAGAGTGGCTGTCTACTCTCTTCTAACAGAGTGGCTGTCTACTCTCTAACATAGTGGCTGTCTACTCTCTAACATAGTGGCTGTCTACTCTTATCTAACAGAGTGGCTGTCTACTCTATTCTTCTCTCTTCTAACAGAGTGGCGGTCTACTCTATTTCTCTCTTCTAACAGTGGCTGTCTACTCTCTTCTAACAGAGTGGCTGTCTACTCTCTTCTTCTCTCTTCTAACAGTGGCTGTCTACTCTCTTCTCTCTTCTAACAGAGTGGCTGTCTACTCTCATCAAACAGAGTGGCTGTCTACTCTCTTCTTCTCTCTGCTAACAGAGTGGCTGTCTACTCTCTTCTTCTCTCTTCTAACAGTGGCTGTCTACTCTCTTCTCTCTTCTAACAGAGTGGCTGTCTACTCTCTTCTAACAGAGTGGCTGTCTACTCTCTTCTAACAGAGTGGCTGTCTACTCTCATCAAACAGAGTGGCTGTCTACTCTCTTCTTCTCTCTGCTAACAAAGTGGCTGTCTACTCTCTTCTTCTCTCTGCTAACAGAGTGGCTGTCTACTCTCTTCTTCTCTCTTCTAACAGAGTGGCTGTCTACTCTCATCAAACAGAGTGGCTGTCTACTCTCTTCTCTCTTCTAACAGAGTGGCTGTCTATTCTCTTCTCTCTTCTAACAGAGTGGCTGTCTACTCTCTTCTCTCTCTGCTAACAGAGTGGCTGTCTACTCTCTTCCTCTCTCTGCTAACAGAGTGGCTGTCTACTCTCTTCTAACAGAGTGGCTGTCTACTCTCTTCTAACAGAGTGGCCGTCTACTCTCTTCTCTCTTCTAACAGAGTGGCTGTCTACTCACTTCCTCTCTCTTCTAACAGAGTGGCTGTCTACTCACTTCCTCTCTCTGCTAACAGTGGCTGTCTACTCTCTTCTCTCTTCTAACAGAGTGGCTGTCTACTCTCATCAAACAGAGTGGCTGTCTACTCTCTTCTTCTCTCTGCTAACAGAGTGGCTGTCTACTCTCTTCTAACAGAGTGGCTGTCTACTCACTTCCTCTCTCTGCTAACAAAGTGGCTGTCTACTCTCTTCTATCTTCTAACAGAGTGGCTGTCTACTCTCTTCTAACAGAGTGGCTGTCTACTCTCTAACATAGTGGCTGTCTACTCTCTAACATAGTGGCTGTCTACTCTCATCTAACAGAGTGGCTGTCTACTCTATTCTTCTCTCTTCTAACAGAGTGGCGGTCTACTCTATTCTCTCTTCTAACAGTGGCTGTCTACTCTCTTCTAACAGAGTGGCTGTCTACTCTTCTTCTTCTCTCTTCTAACATAGTGACTGTCTACTCTCTTCTAACAGAGTGGCTGTCTACTCTCATCAAACAGAGTGGCTGTCTACTCTCTTCTCTCTGCTAACAGAGTGGCTGTCTACTCTCTTCTTCTCTCTGCTAACAAAGTGGCTGTCTACTCTCTTCTTCTCTCTGCTAACAGAGTGGCTGTCTACTCTCTTCTTCTCTCATCAAACAGAGTGGCTGTCTACTCTCTTCTCTCTTCTAACAGAGTGGCTGTCTACTCTCTTCTCTCTTCTAACAGAGTGGCTGTCTACTCTCTTCTCTCTTCTAACAGAGTGGCTGTCTACTCTCTTCCTCTCTCTGCTAACAGAGTGGCTGTCTACTCTCTTCCTCTCTCTGCTAACAGAGTGGCTGTCTACTCTCTTCCTCTCTCTTCTAACAAAGTGGCTGTCTACTCTCTTCCTCTCTCTGCTAACAGAGTGGCTGTCTACTCTCTTCTAACAGAGTGGCTGTCTACTCACTTCCTCTCTCTTCTAACAGAGTGGCTGTCTACTCACTTCCTCTCTCTGCTAACAGAGTGGCTGTCTACTCTCTTCTCTCTCTGCTAACAGAGTGGCTGTCTACTCTCTTCCTCTCTCTGCTAACAGAGTGGCTGTCTACTCTCTGCTAACAGAGTGGCTGTCTACTCTCTTCTAACAGAGTGGCTGTCTACTCTCTTCTTCTCTCTGCTAACATAGTGGCTGTCTACTCTCTGCTAACAGAGTGGCTGTCTACTCTCTTCTCTCTTCTAACATAGTGGCTGTCTACTCTCTTCTAACAGAGTGGCTGTCTACTCACTTCCTCTCTCTGCTAACAAAGTGGCTGTCTACTCTCTTCTATCTTCTAACAGAGTGGCTGTCTACTCTCTTCTAACAGAGTGGCTGTCTACTCTCTAACATAGTGGCTGTCTACTCTCTAACATAGTGGCTGTCTACTCTTATCTAACAGAGTGGCTGTCTACTCTATTCTTCTCTCTTCTAACAGAGTGGCGGTCTACTCTATTCTCTCTTCTAACAGTGGCTGTCTACTCTCTTCTAACAGAGTGGCTGTCTACTCTCTTCTTCTCTCTTCTAACAGTGGCTGTCTACTCTCTTCTCTCTTCTAACAGAGTGGCTGTCTACTCTCAATCAAACAGAGTGGCTGTCTACTCTCTTCTTCTCTCTGCTAACAGAGTGGCTGTCTACTCTCTTCTTCTCTCTTCTAACAGTGGCTGTCTACTCTCTTCTCTCTTCTAACAGAGTGGCTGTCTACTCTCTTCTAACAGAGTGGCTGTCTACTCTCTTCTAACAGAGTGGCTGTCTACTCTCATCAAACAGAGTGGCTGTCTACTCTCTTCTTCTCTCTGCTAACAAAGTGGCTGTCTACTCTCTTCTTCTCTCTGCTAACAGAGTGGCTGTCTACTCTCTTCTTCTCTCTTCTAACAGAGTGGCTGTCTACTCTCATCAAACAGAGTGGCTGTCTACTCTCTTCTCTCTTCTAACAGAGTGGCTGTCTACTCTCTTCTCTCTTCTAACAGAGTGGCTGTCTACTCTCTTCCTCTCTCTGCTAACAGAGTGGCTGTCTACTCTCTTCCTCTCTCTGCTAACAAAGTGGCTGTCTACTCTCTTCCTCTCTCTGCTAACAGAGTGGCTGTCTACTCTCTTCTAACAGAGTGGCTGTCTACTCTCTTCTCTCTTCTAACAGAGTGGCTGTCTACTCACTTCCTCTCTCTTCTAACAGAGTGGCTGTCTACTCACTTCCTCTCTCTGCTAACAGAGTGGCTGTCTACTCTCTTCTCTCTTCTAACAGAGTGGCTGTCTACTCTCTTCTCTCTTCTAACAGAGTGGCTGTCTACTCACTTCCTCTCTTCTAACAGAGTGGCTGTCTACTCACTTCTCTCTCTGCTAACAGAGTGGCTGTCTACTCTCTTCTCTCTTCTAACAGAGTGGCTGTCTACTCTCTTCCTCTCTCTGCTAACAGAGTGGCTGTCTACTCTCTTCCTCTCTCTGCTAACAGAGTGGCTGTCTACTCTCTTCTAACAGAGTGGCTGTCTACTCTCTTCTAACAGAGTGGCTGTCTACTCTCTTCTCTCTTCTAACAGAGTGGCTGTCTACTCACTTCCTCTCTCTGCTAACAGAGTGGCTGTCTACTCTCTTCTAACAGTGGCTGTCTACTCTCTTATCTCTTCTAACAGAGTGGCTGTCTACTCTCTTCTTCTCTCTGCTAACAAAGTGGCTGTCTACTCTCTTCTTCTCTCTGCTAACAGAGTGGCTGTCTACTCTCTAACATAGTGGCTGTCTACTCTCTAACATAGTGGCTGTCTACTCTCATCTAACAGAGTGGCTGTCTACTCTATTCTTCTCTCTTCTAACAGAGTGGCGGTCTACTCTATTCTCTCTTCTAACAGTGGCTGTCTACTCTCTTCTAACAGAGTGGCTGTCTACTCTCTTCTTCTCTCTTCTAACATAGTGGCTGTCTACTCTCATCAAACAGAGTGGCTGTCTACTCTCATCAAACAGAGTGGCTGTCTACTCTCTTCTTCTCTCTGCTAACAGAGTGGCTGTCTACTCTCTTCTTCTCTCTGCTAACAGAGTGGCTGTCTACTCTCATCAAACAGAGTGGCTGTCTACTCTCTTCTTCTCTCTGCTAACAGAGTGGCTGTCTACTCTCTTCTTCTCTCTGCTAACAAAGTGGCTGTCTACTCTCTTCTTCTCTCTGCTAACAGAGTGGTTGTCTACTCTCTTCTTCTCTCTTCTAACATAGTGGCTGTCTACTCTCTGCTAACAGAGTGGCTGTCTACTCTCTTCTAACAGAGTGGCTGTCTACTCTCTTCTTCTCTCTTCTAACATAGTGGCCGTCTACTCTCTGCTAACAGAGTGGCTGTCTACTCTCTTCTTCTCTCTGCTAACAAAGTGGCTGTCTACTCTCTTCTCTCTGCTAACAAAGTGGCTGTCTACTCTCTTCTAACAGAGTGGCTGTCTACTCTCTTCTTCTCTCTTCTAACAGAGTGGCTGTCTACTCTCTTCTTCTCTCTTCTAACAGAGTGGCTGTCTACTCTCTTCTTCTCTCTTCTAACATAGTGGCTGTCTACTCACTTCTTCTCTCTGCTAACAAAGTGGCTGTCTACTCTCTTCTAACAGAGTGGCTGTCTACTCACTTCTTCTCTCTGCTAACAAAGTGGCTGTCTACTCTCTTCTATCTTCTAACAGAGTGGCTGTCTACTCTCTTCTAACAAAGTGGCTGTCTACTCTCTTCTATCTTCTAACATAGTGGCTGTCTACTCTATTCTTCTCTCTTCTAACAGAGTGGCTGTCTACTCTCTTCTAACAAAGTGGCTGTCTACTCTCTTCTATCTTCTAACAGAGTGGCTGTCTACTCTATTATCTCTTCTAACAGATTGGCTGTTTACTCTCATCAAACAGAGTGGCTGTCTACTCTCTTCTTCTCTCTGCTAACAAAGTGGCTGTCTACTCTCTTCTTCTCTCTGCTAACAGAGTGGCTGTCTACTCTCTTCTAACAGAGTGGCTGTCTACTCTTCTCTCTTCTAACAGAGTGGCTGTCTACTCTCTTCCTCTCTCTGCTAACAGAGTGGCTGTCTACTCTTCTCTCTTCTAACAGAGTGGCTGTCTACTCTCTTACTCTCTCTGCTAACAGAGTGGCTGTCTACTCTCTTCCTCTCTCTTCTAACAGAGTGGCTGTCTACTCTCTTACTCTCTCTGCTAACAGAGTGGCTGTCTACTCTCTTCCTCTCTCTGCTAACAAAGTGGCTGTCTACTCTCTTCTATCTTCTAACAGAGTGGCTGTCTACTCTCTAACATAGTGGCTGTCTACTCTATTCTTCTCTCTTCTAACAGAGTGTCTGTCTACTCTCTTCTTCTCTCTTCTAACATAGTGGCTGTCTACTCTCTTCTATCTTCTAACAGAGTGGCTGTCTACTCTCTAACATAGTGGCTGTCTACTCTATTCTTCTCTCTTCTAACAGAGTGTCTGTCTACTCTCTTCTTCTCTCTTCTAACAGAGTGGCTGTCTACTCACTTCCTCTCTCTTCTAACAGAGTGGCTGTCTACTCACTTCCTCTCTCTGCTAACAGAGTGGCTGTCTACTCTCTTCTCTCTCTGCTAACAGAGTGGCTGTCTACTCTCTTCCTCTCTCTGCTAACAGAGTGGCTGTCTACTCTCTGCTAACAGAGTGGCTGTCTACTCTCTTCTAACAGAGTGGCTGTCTACTCTCTTCTTCTCTCTGCTAACATAGTGGCTGTCTACTCTCTTCTAACAGAGTGGCGGTCTACTCTATTCTCTCTTCTAACAGTGGCTGTCTACTCTCTTCTAACAGAGTGGCTGTCTACTCTCTTCTTCTCTCTTCTAACAGTGGCTGTCTACTCTCTTCTCTCTTCTAACAGAGTGGCTGTCTACTCTCATCAAACAGAGTGGCTGTCTACTCTCTTCTTCTCTCTGCTAACAGAGTGGCTGTCTACCCTCTTCTTCTCTCTTCTAACAGTGGCTGTCTACTCTCTTCTCTCTTCTAACAGAGTGGCTGTCTACTCTCTTCTAACAGAGTGGCTGTCTACTCTCATCAAACAGAGTGGCTGTCTACTCTCTTCTCTCTGCTAACAAAGTGGCTGTCTACTCTCTTCTTCTCTCTGCTAACAGAGTGGCTGTCTACTCTCTTCTTCTCTCTTCTAACAGAGTGGCTGTCTACTCTCATCAAACAGAGTGGCTGTCTACTCTCTTCTCTCTTCTAACAGAGTGGCTGTCTACTCTCTTCTAACATAGTGTCTGTCTACTCTCTAACATAGTGGCTGTCTACTCTCTTCTTCTCTCTTCTAACAGAGTGGCTGTCTACTCTCTTCTTCTCTCTTCTAACAGAGTGGCTGTCTACTCTCTTCTTCTCTCTTCTAACAGAGTGGCTGTCTACTCTCTTCTTCTCTCTTCTAACATAGTGGCTGTCTACTCTCTGCTAACAGAGTGGCTGTCTACTCTCTGCTAACAGAGTGGCTATCTACTCTCTGCTAACAGAGTGGCTGTCTACTCTCTGCTAACAGAGTGGCTGTCTACTCTCTTCTTCTCTCTTCTAACATAGTGGCTGTCTACTCTCTTCTTCTCTCTTCTAACAGAGTGGCTGTCTACTCTATTCTTCTCTCTTCTAACATAGTGGCTGTCTACTCTCTTCTTCTCTCTGCTAACATAGTGGCTGTCTACTCTCTTCTTCTCTCTTCTAACATAGTGGCTGTCTACTCTCTTCTTCTCTCTTCTAACATAGTGGCTGTCTACTCTCTGCTAACAGAGTGGCTGTCTACTCTCTGCTAACAGAGTGGCTGTCTACTCTCTGCTAACAGAGTGGCTGTCTACTCTCTTCCTCTCTCTGCTAACATAGTGGCTGTCTACTCTCTTCTCTCTTCTAACAGAGTGGCTGTCTACTCTCTTCTTCTCTCTTCTAACATAGTGGCTGTCTACTGTCTTCTTCTCTCTGCTAACAGAGTGGCTGTCTACTCTCTTCTTCTCTCTGCTTCACTTTTATCTACATTTATCTACATTTTATATTCCTGAGTCCCAAATGGCAACCTATTCCCTATATAGCGCACTAACTGTGGATGTTCCCACTGTGTCAATCATCTTCCCACTACAATTCAATTGGTGACAATATTGAGTAAAAACACACAAATCAGTACTTAACTCTAAACTATATCTTTATTGAGACAGTTTCATTGAGTTTGACCTTCTCTGAACTCTGTGTGAAGAACACCAGTCAGAAACCGTGGGGAGTCTTGGAGCACTGCCATCGCTAAACTCGCCAGCAGCAAATGGAGGGATTACATCCCAGTTGACACCATCTCATCCCTAATCTCTGTTAATCTGCCTGTTTAATCTCAACCCATAATCTGGAAACCTCTTTCTACTGAAAACTGATATCTAGTGTGCTTAACTCAATTCACCCCTCTGCATCACTACCCTCTGAGTAGTGATGCTGGAAAACACAACAACACACAGAGAACACACAGAGAACACACAGAGAACACACACAGACAAACACTTTTGTTGACTAACCGTAGATTCCAGTGGAGATGCAAGGGAACGCCTGGGGGTATAAAACACAGTGTAAAACAGAGAAAACACATTTAAAACTGATTGATGATAATAACCCTTCCACCCACCACAGTGCGTAGCTTGGTATCGGTGGCCTTCTGCAGGCTGTGATGGTAGCAGTCCCTGAGACGGCTCCTCTCCTCCTCCCCCACTTTCCCCATCGCTATGGGCCCCACTGTGTGGATCACATCTGGAACACACAGACAGACATATATATATATAGAGAGAGAAAGAATCAGAGAGAGAGAGAAAGAATCAGAGAGAGAGAGAGAGAGAGAGAGAGAGAGAGAGAGAGAGAGAGAGAGAGAGAGAGAGAGAGAGAGAGAGAGAGAGAGAGAGAGAGAGAGAGAGAGAGAGAGAGAGAGAGAGAGAGAGAGAGAGAGAGAATGACAGAGACGAAGAGCGAGATTACGTTCATCATTCACAGCACACTGCAATCAACAAACTGCACTACTCTGGTATTCTGAACACAATGCCTACAGGGACACTGCATCAATCTATTACTACACTGAAGCCCTTTTCCTACTGGGCTGGCTTGTCTCAGAGTACATTAGCTCTGTGCACTGAGCCTCAGTCAAGAGCAAGGGGACCTTTGGGGGTCTGGGTGGGTTAGTAGGGGTTAGAGGGGGTCTGGGGGGGGGGTCTCTGTTAGTAACACAAAGGTCAACCATCACAGTACTCCCGTTAAAAGCCCAACATGACTCAAGGTTCAGAGTATGGTCATTTATGGTGGCTATCATTCTGTATGTCATTGAGATAAATGTCAGGTCACCACCACACTATACCACTGAGTCTGAGTCACCACCACACTATACCACGGAGTCTGAGTCACCACCACACTATACCACTGAGTCTGCGTCACCACCACACTATACCACTGAGTCTGAGTCACCACCACACTATACCACTGAGTCTGAGTCACCACCACACTATACCACTGAGTCTGAGTCGCCACCACACTATACCACTGAGTCTGAGTCACCACCACAATATACCACTGATTCTGAGTCACCACCACACTATACCACTGAGTCTGGGCCACGACCACACTATACCACTGAGCCACCACCACACTATACCACTGAGTCTGGGCCACGACCACACTATACCACTGAGTCTGAGTCACCACCACACTATACCACTGAGTCTGAGTCACCACCACACTATACCACTGAGTCTGAGTCACCACCACACTATACCACTGAGTCTGAGTCACCACCACACAATACCACTGAGTCTGAGTCACCACCACACTATACCACTGATTCTGAGTCACCACCACACTATACCACTGAGTCTGGGCCACGACCACACTATACCACTGAGCCACCACCACACTATACCACTGAGCCACCACCACACTATACCACTGAGTCTGGGCCACCACCACACTATACCACTGAGTCTGAGTCACCACCACACTATACCACTGAGTCTGAGTCACCACCACACTATACCACTGAGTCTGAGTCACCACCACACTATACCACTGAGTCTGAGTCACCACCACACTATACCACTGAGTCACCACCACACTATGCCACTGAGCCACCACCACACTATACCACTGAGTCACCACCACACTATGCCACCACCACACTATACCACTGAGCCACCACCACACTATACCACTGAGTCTGGGCCACGACCACACTATACCACTGAGTCTGAGTCACCACCACACTATACCACTGAGTCTGAGTCACCACCACACTATACCACTGAGTCTGAGTACCACTATACCACTGAGTCTGGGCCACGACCACACTATACCACTGAGTCTGAGCCACCACCACACTATACCACTGAGTCACCACCACACTATACCACTGAGTCTGGGCCACGACCACACTATACCACTGAGTCTGAGCCACCACCACACTATACCACTGTCACCACCACACTATACCACTGAGCACCCACCACACTATACCACTGAGTCTTAGCCACCACCACACTATACCACTGACTGATGCCACTGAGCCACCACCACCACCACACTATACCACTGAGCCCCCACCACACTATACCACTGATACCCACCACCACACTATACCACCACCACACTATACCACTGAGCCACCACCACACTATACCACTGAGTCACCACCATACTATCCACTGAGCCACCACCACACTATACCACTGAGCCCCCACCACACTATACCACTGATCCCCCACCACACTATACCACTGAGTCTGAGCCACCACCACACTATACCACTGAGTCTGAGTCACCACCGAGTCACCACCACTATACCACTGAGCCACCACCCACATTGAGTCTGAGTCACCACCACACTATACCACTGAGTCTGAGTCACCACCACACTATACCACTGAGTCTGAGTCACCACCACACTATGCCACTGAGTACCACTGATTCTGAGTCACCACCACACTATACCACTGAGTCTGAGTCACCACCACACTATACCACAGTCTGGGCCACCACCACACTATACCCACTGAGCCACCACCACACTATACCACTGAGTCTGAGCCACCACCACACTATACCACTGAGCCACCACCACACTATACCACTGAGTCAGCCACCACCACACTATACCACTGAGTCTGAGCCACCACCACACTATACCACTGAGCCACCACCACCACTATGCCACTGAGCCACCACCACACTATACCACACTGAGCCACCACCACACTATACCACTACCACTGAGCCACCACCACACTATACCACTGAGTCTGATCACACTATACCACACCACACTATACCACTGAGCCACCACCACACTATACCACTGAGCCACCACCACACTATACCACTGAGTCTGAGTCAGCCCCCACCACACTATACCACTGAGTCTGACCACCACCATACTATACCACTGAGCCACCACCACACTATACCACTGAGCCCCCCACCACACTATACCACCACACTATACCACTGAGTCTGAGCCACCACCACACTATACCACTGAGTCTGAGTCACCACGAGTCACCACCAAACTATACCACTGAGCCACCACCCACTATACCATTGAGTCTGAGTCACCACCACACTATACCACTGAGTCTGAGTCACCACCACACTATACCACTGAGTCTGAGTCACCACCACACTATGCCACTGAGTCTGAGTCACCACCACACTATACCACTGATTCTGAGTCACCACCACACTATACCACTGAGTCTGACCACACTATACCACTGAGCCACCACCACACTATACCACTGAGCCACCACCACACTATACCACTGAGTCTGAGCCCCCACCACACTATACCACTGAGCTGACCACCACACTATACCACTGAGTCTATACCACTGAGCCCACCACCACACTATACCACTGAGTCACCACACTGAGCCACCTACACACTATACCACTGAGCCACCACCACACTATACCACTGAGTCTGAGCCACCACCACACTATACCACTGAGTCTGAGTCACCACCACACTATATACCACTGAGTCTGAGTCACCACCACACTATACCCACTGAGTCACCACCACACTATACCACTGAGTCTAAGTCACCACCACACTATACCACTGAGTCTGAGTCACCACCACACTATACCACTGAGTCAGGCCACCACCACACACACCACACTATACCACTGAGCCACCACCACACTATACCACTGAGTCTGGGCCACGACCACACTATACCACTGAGTCTGAGCCCCCACCACACTATACCACTGAGCCACCACCACACTATACCACTGAGTGAGCTTAGCCACCACCACACTATACCACTGAGTCTGAGCCACCACCACACTTTATACCACTGAGTCTGAGTCACCACCACAATATACCACTGATTCTGAGTCACCACCACACTATACCACTGAGCCACCACCACACTATACCACTGAGTCTGGGCCCGACCACACTATACCACTGACTGAGCCCCCACCACACTATACCACTGAGTCTGAGCCACCACCACACTATACCACTGAGTCTGAGCCCACCACCACACTATACCACTGAGTCTGAGCCACCACCACACTTTGCCACTGAGCCCCCACCACACTATACCACTGAGTCACCATCACACTATGCCACTGAGCCACCACCACACTATACCACTGAGCCACCACCACACTATACCACTGAGTACCACTGAGTCACCACCACACTATGCCACTGAGCCACCACCACACTATACCACTGAGTCACCACCACACTATACCACTGAGTCTGAGACCACACTATACCACTGAGCCACCACCACACTATACCACTGAGTCTGGGCCACCACCACACTATACCACTGAGTCTGAGTCACCACCACACTATACCACTGAGTCTGAGTCACCACCACACTATACCACTGAGTCTGAGTCACCACCACATTATACCACTGAGTCTGAGTCACCACCACACTATACCACTGATTCTGAGTCACCACCACACTATACCACTGAGTCTGGGCCACGACCACACTATACCACTGAGCCACCACCACACTATACCACTGAGTCTGGGCCCACCACACTATACCACTGAGTCTGAGTCACCACCACACTATACCACTGAGTCTGAGTCACCACCACACTATACCACTGAGTCTGAGTCACCACCACACTATACCACTGAGTCTGAGTCACCACCACACTATACCACTGAGTCACCACCACACTATGCCACTGAGCCACCACCACACTATACCACTGAGTCACCACCACACTATGCCACCACCACACTATACCACTGAGCCACCACCACACTATACCACTGAGCCCCCACCACACTATAAAACTGTGTCTGAGTCACCACCACACTATACCACTGAGTCTGGGCCATGACCACACTATACCACTGAGTCTGAGTCACCACCACACTATACCACTGAGTCTGAGTCACCACCACACTATACCACTGAGTCTGAGTCACCACCACACTATACCACTGAGTCTGAGTCACCACCACACTATACCACTGAGTCACCACCACACTATGCCACTGAGCCACCACCACACTATACCACTGAGTCACCACCACACTATGCCACCACCACACTATACCACTGAGCCACCACCACACTATACCACTGAGCCCCCACCACACTATACAACTGTGTCTGAGTCACCACCACACTATACCACTGAGTTTGGGCCACGACCACACTATACCACTGAGTCTGAGCCACCACCACACTATACCACTGAGCACCCACCACACTATACCACTGAGTCTTAGCCACCACCACACTATACCACTGATCCCCCACCCACTATGCTACTGAGCCACCACCACACTATACCACTGAGCCCCCACCATACTATACCACTGAGCCCCCACAACACTATACCACTGAGCCCCCATCACACTATACCACTGAGCCCCCATCACACTATACCACTGAGCCCCCACCACACTATACCACTGAGTCACCACCACACTATACCACTGATCCACCACCACACTATACCACTGAGCCCCCACCACACTATACCACTGATCCACCACCACACTATACCACTGAGCCCCCACCACACTATACCACTGATCCCCCACCACACTATACCACTGAGTCTGAGCCACCACCACACTATACCACTGAGTCTGAGTCACCACCGAGTCACCACCAAACTATACCACTGAGCCACCACCACTATACCATTGAGTCTGAGTCACCACCACACTATACCATTGAGTCTGAGTCACCACCACACTATACCACTGAGTCTGAGTCACCACCACACTATGCCACTGAGTCTAAGTCACCACCACAATATACCACTGATTCTGAGTCACCACCACACTATACCACTGAGTCTGGGCCACCACCACACTATACCACTGAGTCTGAGCCCCCACCACACTATACCACTGAGCCACCACCACACTATACCACTGAGTGTTAGCCACCACCACACTATACCACTGAGTCACCACCACACTATACCACAGAGCCACCACCACACTTTGCCACTGAGCCCCCACCACACTATGCCACTGAGTCTGAGTCACCACCACAATATACCACTGATTCTGAGTCACCACCACACTATACCACTGAGTCTGGGCCACGACCACACTATACCACTGATCCCCCACCACACTATGCTACTGAGCCACCACCACACTATACCACTGAGTCTGGGCCACGACCACACTATACCACTGAGTCTGAGCCCCCACCACACTATACCACTGAGTCTGAGCCCCCACCACTATACCACTGAGTCTGAGCCCCCACCACACTATACCACTGAGCCACCACCACACTATACCTCTGAGCCACCACCACACTTTGCCACTGAGCCCCCACCACACTATACCACTGAGTCACCATCACACTATGCCACTGAGCCACCACCACACTATACCACTGAGCCACCACCACACTATACCACTGAGCCACCACCACACTATACCACTGAGTCACCACCACACTATGCCACTGAGCCACCACCACACTATACCGCTGAGTCACCACCACCCTATGCCACCACCACAGTATACCACTGAGCCACCACCACACTATAAAACTGAGTCTGGGCCACACCACACTATACCACTGAGTCACCACCACACTATGCCACTGAGCCCCCACCACACTATACCACTGAGCCCCCACCACACTATACCACTGAGTCTTAGCCACCACCACACTATACCACTGATCCCCCACCACACTATGCCACTGAGCCACCACCACACTATACCACTGAGCCCCCACCACACTATACCACTGAGCCCCACCACACTATACCACTGAGACCCCACCACACTATACCACTGAGCCACCACCACACTATACCACTGAGTCACCACCACACTATACCACTGAGCCACCACCACACTATACCACTGAGCCCCCACCACACTATACCACTGATCCCCCACCACACTATACCACTGAGTCTGAGCCACCACCACACTATACCACTGAGTCTGAGTCACCACCACACTATACCACTGAGCCCCCACCACACTATACCACTGAGTCTGAGCCACCACCACACTATGCCACTGAGCCCCACCACACTATACCACTGAGTCTGAGCCACCACCACCACACTATGAGCCACCACCACACTATACCACTGAGCCACCACCACACTATACCACTGATTCTGAGTCACCACCACACTATACCACTGAGTCTGAGCCACCACCACACTATACCACTGAGCCACCACCACACTATGCCACTGAGTCTGAGTCACCACCACAATATACCACTGATTCTGAGTCACCACCACACTATACCACTGAGTCTGGGCCACCACCACACTATACCACTGAGCCACCACCACACTATACCACTGAGTCTGGGCCACCACCACACTATACCACTGAGTCTGAGCCCCCACCACACTATACCACTGAGTCTGAGCCCCCACCACACTATACCAGTCTGAGCCCCACCACACTATACCACTGAGCCACCACCACACTATGCCTCTGAGCCACCACCCACTTTGCCACTGATACCACACTATACCACTGAGTCACCATCACACTATGCCACTGAGCCACCACCACACTATACCACTGAGCCACCACCACACTATACCACTGAGCCACCACCACACTATACCACTGAGTCACCACCACACTATGCCACTGAGCCACCACCACACTATACCACTGAGTCACCACCACCCTATGCCACCACCACTACCACTGAGCCACCACCACACTATACCACTGAGTCTGGGCCACCACCACACTATACCACTGAGTCACCACCACACTATGCCACTGAGCCCCCACCACACTATACCACTGAGCCCCCACCACACTATACCACTGAGTCTTAGCCACCACCACACTATACCACTGATCCACCACCACACTATGCCACTGAGCCACCACCACACTATACCACTGAGCCACCACCACACTATACCACTGAGCCCACCACCACACTACCACTGAGCCCCACCACACTATACCACTGAGCCACCACCACACTATACCACTGAGTCACCACCACACTATACCACTGAGCCACCACCACACTATACCACTGACCACCACACTATACCACTGATCTGAGCCACCACCACACTATACCACTGAGTCTGAGCCACCACCACACTATACCACTGAGTCTGAGTCACCACCACACTATACCACTGAGCCCCCACCACACTATACCACTGAGTCTGAGCCACCACCACACTATACCACTGAGCCCCCACCACACTATACCACTGAGTCTGACTGAGCCACCACCACACTATACCACTGAGCCACCACCACACTATACCACTGAGCCACCACCACACTATACCACTGAGTCTTAGCCACCACCACACTATACCACTGAGCCACCACCACACTATACCACTGAGCCCCCACCACACTACGCCACTGAGCCACCACCACACTATACCACTGAGACCCCACCACACTATACCACTGAGCCCCCACCACACTATACCACTGAGTCTGAGCCACCACCACACTATACCACTGAGTCTGAGTCACCACCACACTATACCACTGAGCCCCCACCACACTATACCACTGAGTCTGAGCCCCACCACACTATACCACTGAGTCTGAGCCACCACCACACTATACCACTGAGTCTGAGTCACCACCACACTATACCACTGAGTCACCACCACACTATGCCACTGAGCCACCACCACACTATACCACTGAGTCACCACCACACTATGCCACCACCACACTATACCACTGAGCCACCACCACACTATACCACTGAGCCCCCACCACACTATACAACTGAGTCTGAGTCACCACCACACTATACCACTGAGTTTGGAGCCACCACCACACTATACCACTGAGTCTGAGCCACCACCACACTATACCACTGAGTCTTAGCCACCACCACCCACCACACTATACCACTGAGTCTTAGCCACCACCACACTATACCACTGAGCCCCCACCACACTATGCCACTGAGCCACCACCACACTATACCACTGAGCCCCCACCACTATACCACTGAGCCCCCACCACACTATACCACTGAGCCCCCACCACACTATACCACTGAGTCACCATCACACTATACCACTGAGCCCCACCACACTATACCACTGAGTCACCACCACACTATACCACTGAGCCACCACCACACTATACCACTGAGCCCCCACCACACTATACCACTGATCCCCACCACACTATACCACTGAGTCTGAGCCACCACCACACTATACCACTGAGTCACCAGTCACCACCAAACACTGAGTCACCACCAAACTATACCACTGAGCCACCACCACTATACCACTGAGTCTGAGTCACCACCACACTATACCACTGAGTCTGAGTCACCACCACACTATACCACTGAGTCTGAGTCACCACCACACTATACCACTGAGTCTGAGTCACCACCACACTATACCACTGAGTCTGAGTCACCACCACACTATACCACTGAGTCTGAGTCACCACCACACTATACCACACTGAGCCACCACCACACTATACCACTGAGCCACCACCACACTATACCACTGATTCTGAGTCACCACCACACTATACCACTGAGCCACCACCACACTATACCACTGAGCCACCACCACACTATACCACTGAGTCTGAGCCACGACCACACTATACCACTGAGTCTGAGTCACCACCACACTATACCACTGAGTCTGAGCCACCACCACACTATACCACTGAGTCTGAGTCACCACCACACTATACCACTGAGCCACCACCCACTATACCCTGAGTCTGAGTCACCACCACACTATACCACTGACTGAGCCACCACCACACTATACCACTGAGTCTGAGCCACCCACCACCACTATACCACTGAGCCACCACCACTACTGAGCCACCACCACTGAGCCACCACCACACTATACCACTGAGCCACCACCACACTATACCACTGAGTCTGAGTCACCACCCACCACACTGAGTCACCACCACACTATACCACTGAGCCACCACCACACTATACCAGTCTGAGCCACCACCACACTATACCACTGAGTCACCACCACACATGCCACTGAGCCACCACCACACTATACCACTGAGCCACCACCACACTGCCACCACCCACTGAGCCACCACCACACTATACCAAGTACCACTGAGTTGAGTCTGAGTCACCCACCACACTATGCCACTGCCAGCCTGAGCCACCACCACACTATACCACTGAGTCTGAGTCACCACCACACTATACCACTGACTGAGCCACCACCACACTATACCCACTGAGCCCCACCACACTATACCACTGAGCCACCACCACACTATACCACAGCCCCCACCACACTATACCACTGAGTCACCACCACACTATACCACTGAGCCACCACCACACTATACCACTGAGTCTGAGTCACCACCACACTATACCACTGAGCCACCACCACACTATACCACTGACCCCACCACACATACCACTGAGTCTGAGCCACCACCACACTATACCACTGAGCCCCACCACACTATACCACTGAGCCACCACCACACTATACCACTGATTCACCACACCATACCACACACTATACCACTGAGTCTGAGCCCCCACCACACTATACCACTATACCACTGAGCCCCCACCACACTATACCACTGAGTGAGCCACCACCACACTATACCACTGAGCCACCACCACACTATACCACTGAGCCACCACCACACTATACCACTGAGCCCCCACCACACTATACCACTGAGCCACCACCACACTATACCACTGAGTCTGAGCCACCACCACACTATACCACTGAGTCTGAGTCACCACCTGAGTCACCATACCATACCACTGAGCCACCACCACTATGCCACTGAGTCTGAGTCACCACCACACTATACCACTGATTCTGAGTCACCACCACACTATACCACTGAGTCTGAGTCACCACCACACTATACCACTGAGTCTAAGTCACCACCACAATATACCACTGATTCTGAGTCACCACCACACTATACCACTGAGTCTGGGCCACCACCACACTATACCACTGAGCCACCACCACACTATACCACTGAGTCTGAGCCACCACCACACTATACCACTGAGTCTGAGCCCCCACCACACTATACCACTGAGCCACCACCACACTTTGCCACTGATGAGCCACCACCACACTATACCACTGAGTCACCATCACACTAGCCACACCACCACACTATACCACTGAGCCACCACCACACTATACCACTGAGCCACCACCACACTATACCACTGAGTCACCACCACCACTATGCCACTGAGCCACCACCACACTATACCGCTGAGTCACCACCACCCTATGCCACCACCACAGTATACCACTGAGCCACCACCACACTATAAAACTGAGTCTGGGCCACCACCACACTATACCACTGAGTCACCACCACACTATGCCACTGAGCCCCACCACACTATACCACTGAGCCCCCACCACACTATACCACTGAGTCTTAGCCACCACCACACTATACCACTGATCCCCCACCACACTATGCCACTGAGCCACCACCACACTATACCACTGAGCCCCCACCACACTATACCACTGAGCCCCACCCACTATACCACTGAGACCCCACCACACTATACCACTGAGCCACCACCACACTATACCACTGAGTCACCACCACACTATACCACTGAGCCACCACCACACTATACCACTGAGCCCCCACCACACTATACCACTGATCCCCCACCACACTATACCACTGAGTCTGAGCCACCACCACACTATACCACTGAGTCTGAGTCACCACCACTCTATACCACTGAGCCCCCACCACACTATACCACTGAGTCTGAGCCACCACCACACTATGCCACTGAGCCCCCACCACACTATACCACTGAGTCTGAGCCACCACCACACTATACCACTGAGCCACCACCACACTATACCACTGAGCCACCACCACACTATACCACTGAGCCACCACCACACTATACCACTGAGTCTTAGCCACCACCACACTATACCACTGAGCCACCACCACACTATACCACTGTACGCCACTGAGCCACCACCACACTATACCACTGAGACCCCACCACACTATACCACTGATCCCCCACCACACTATACCACTGAGTCTGAGCCACCACCACACTATACCACTGAGTCTGAGTCACCACCACACTATACCACTGAGCCCCCACCACACTATACCACTGATCCCCACCACACTATACCACTGAGTCTGAGCCACCACCACACTATACCACTGAGTCTGAGTCACCACCACACTATACCACTGAGTCACCACCACACTATGCCACTGAGCCACCACCACACTATACCACTGAGTCACCACCACACTATGCCACCACCACACTATACCACTGAGCCACCACCACACTATACCACTGAGCCCCCACCACACTATACAACTGTGTCTGAGTCACCACCACACTATACCACTGAGTTTGGGCCACGACCACACTATACCACTGAGTCTGAGCCACCACCACACTATACCACTGAGCACCCACCACACTATACCACTGAGTCTTAGCCACCACCACACTATACCACTGATCCCCACCACACTATGCCACTGAGCCACCACCACACTATACCACGAGCCCCCACCACACTATACCACTGAGTCCCCACCACACTATACCACTGAGCCCCCCATCACACTATACCACTGAGCCACCATCACACTATACCACTGAGCCCCACCACACTATACCACTGAGTCACCACCACACACTGAGCCACCACCCACAATACCACTGAGCCCCCACCACACTATACCACTGATCCCCCACCACACTATACCACTGAGTCTGAGCCACCACCACACTATACCACTGAGTCTGAGTCACCACCAAACTATACCACTGAGCCACCACCACTATACCATTGAGTCTGAGTCACCACCACACTATACCATTGAGTGTGAGTCACCACCACACTATACCACTGAGTCTGAGTCACCACCACACTATACCACTGAGTCTGAGTCACCACCACACTATGCCACTGAGTCTAAGTCACCACCACAATATACCACTGATTCTGAGTCACCACCACACTATACCACTGAGTCTGGGCCACGACCACACTATACCACTGAGCCACCACCACACTATGCCACTGAGTCTGAGTCACCACCACAATATACCACTGATTCTGAGTCACCACCACCCTATACCACTGAGTCTGGGCCACGACCACACTATACCACTGAGCCACCACCACACTATACCACTGAGTCTGGGCCACGACCACACTATACCACTGAGTCTGAGCCCCCACCACACTATACCACTGAGTCTGAGCCCCCACCACACTATACCACTGAGTCTGAGAGCCCCCACCACACTATACCACTGAGCCACCACCACACTATACCTCTGAGCCACCACCACACTTTGCCACTGAGCCCCCACCACACTATACCACTGAGTCACCATCACACTATGCCACTGAGCCACCACCACACTATACCACTGAGCCACCACCACACTATACCACTGAGCCACCACCACACTATACCACTGAGTCACCACCACACTATGCCACTGAGCCACCACCACACTATACACTGTGTCTGAGTCACCACCACACTATACCACTGAGTTTGGGCCACACCACACTATACCACTGAGTCTGAGCCACCACCACACTATACCACTGAGTCACCACCACACTATGCCACTGAGCCCCCACCACACTATACCACTGTGTCTGAGTCACCACCACACTATACCACTGAGTTTGGGCCACGACCACACTATACCACTGAGTCTGAGCCACCACCACACTATACCACTGATCCCCCACCACACTATGCTACTGAGCCACCACCACACTATACCACTGAGCCCCACCATACTATACCACTGAGCCCCCACAACACTATACCACTGAGCCCCCATCACACTATACCACTGAGCCCCCATCACACTATACCACTGAGCCCCCACCACACTATACCACTGAGTCACCACCACACTATACAACTGAGCCACCACCACACTATACCACTGAGCCCCCACCACACTATCCCACTGATCCCCCACCACACTATACCACTGAGTCTGAGCCACCACCACACTATACCACTGAGTCTGAGTCACCACCGAGTCACCACAAACTATACCACTGAGTCACCACCACACTATACAACTGAGCCACCACCACACTATACCATTGAGTGTGAGTCACCACCACACTATACCACTGAGTCTAAGTCACCACCACAATATACCACTGATTCTGAGTCACCACCACACTATACCACTGAGTCTGGGCCACGACCACACTATACCACTGAGCCACCACCACACTATACCACTGAGTCTGGGCCACGACCACACTATACCACTGAGTCTGAGCCCCCACCACACTATACCACTGAGCCACCACCACACTATACCACTGAGTCTTAGCCACCACCACATTATACCACTGAGTCACCACCACACTATACCACTGAGCCACCACCACACTTTGCCACTGAGCCCCCACCACACTATGCCACTGAGTCTGAGTCACCACCACAATATACCACTGATTCTGAGTCACCACCACACTATACCACTGAGCCACCACCACACTATACCACTGAGTCTGGGCCACGACCACACTATACCACTGAGTCTGAGCCCCCACCACACTATACCACTGAGTCTGAGCCCCCACCACACTATACCACTGAGTCTGAGCCCCCACCACACTATACCACTGAGCCACCACCACACTATACCTCTGAGCCACCACCACACTTTGCCACTGAGCCCCCACCACACTATACCACTGAGTCACCATCACACTATGCCACTGAGCCACCACCACACTATACCACTGAGCCACCACCACACTATACCACTGAGCCACCACCACACTATACCACTGAGTCACCACCACACTATGCCACTGAGCCACCACCACACTATACCACTGAGTCACCACCACACTATACCACTGAGTCTGGGCCACGACCACACTATACCACTGAGCCACCACCACACTATACCACTGAGTCTGGGCCACGACCACACTATACCACTGAGTCTGAGTCACCACCACACTATACCACTGAGTCTGAGTCACCACCACACTATACCACTGAGTCTGAGTCACCACCACATTATACCACTGAGTCTGAGTCACCACCGCACTATACCACTGATTCTGAGTCACCACCACACTATACCACTGAGTCTGGGCCACGACCACACTATACCACTGAGCCACCACCACACTATACCACTGAGTCTGGGCCACGACCACACTATACCACTGAGTCTGAGTCACCACCACACTATACCACTGAGTCTGAGTCACCACCACACTATACCACTGAGTCTGAGTCACCACCACACTATACCACTGAGTCTGAGTCACCACCACACTATACCACTGAGTCACCACCACACTATGCCACTGAGCCACCACCACACTATACCACTGAGTCACCACCACACTATGCCACCACCACACTATACCACTGAGCCACCACCACACTATACCACTGAGCCCCCACCACACTATAAAACTGTGTCTGAGTCACCACCACACTATACCACTGAGTCTGGGCCATGACCACACTATACCACTGAGTCTGAGTCACCACCACACTATACCACTGAGTCTGAGTCACCACCACACTATACCACTGAGTCTGAGTCACCACCACACTATACCACTGAGTCTGAGTCACCACCACACTATACCACTGAGTCACCACCACACTATGCCACTGAGCCACCACCACACTATACCACTGAGTCACCACCACACTATGCCACCACCACACTATACCACTGAGCCACCACCACACTATACCACTGAGCCCCACCACACTATACAACTGTGTCTGAGTCACCACCACACTATACCACTGAGTTTGGGCCACGACCACACTATACCACTGAGTCTGAGCCACCACCACACTATACCACTGAGCACCCACCACACTATACCACTGAGTCTTAGCCACCACCACACTATACCACTGATCCCCCACCACACTATGCTACTGAGCCACCACCACACTATACCACTGAGCCCCCACCATACTATACCACTGAGCCCCCCACAACACTATACCACTGAGCCCCCATCACACTATACCACTGAGCCCCATCACACTATACCACTGAGCCCCCACCACACTATACCACTGAGTCACCACCACACTATACCACTGATCCACCACCACACTATACCACTGAGCCCCCACCACACTATACCACTGATCCACCACCACACTATACCACTGAGCCCCCACCACACTATACCACTGATCCCCCACCACACTATACCACTGAGTCTGAGCCACCACCACACTATACCACTGAGTCTGAGTCACCACCGAGTCACCACCAAACTATACCACTGAGCCACCACCACTATACCATTGAGTCTGAGTCACCACCACACTATACCATTGAGTCTGAGTCACCACCACACTATACCACTGAGTCTGAGTCACCACCACACTATGCCACTGAGTCTAAGTCACCACCACAATATACCACTGATTCTGAGTCACCACCACACTATACCACTGAGTCTGGGCCACGACCACACTATACCACTGAGTCTGAGCCCCCACCACACTATACCACTGAGCCACCACCACACTATACCACTGAGTGTTAGCCACCACCACACTATACCACTGAGTCACCACCACACTATACCACAGAGCCACCACCACACTTTGCCACTGAGCCCCCACCACACTATGCCACTGAGTCTGAGTCACCACCACAATATACCACTGATTCTGAGTCACCACCACACTATACCACTGAGTCTGGGCCACGACCACACTATACCACTGATCCCTCACCACACTATGCTACTGAGCCACCACCACACTATACCACTGAGTCTGGGCCACGACCACACTATACCACTGAGTCTGAGCCCCCACCACACTATACCACTGAGTCTGAGCCCCCACCACACTATACCACTGAGTCTGAGCCCCCACCACACTATACCACTGAGCCACCACCACACTATACCTCTGAGCCACCACCACACTTTGCCACTGAGCCCCCACCACACTATACCACTGAGTCACCATCACACTATGCCACTGAGCCACCACCACACTATACCACTGAGCCACCACCACACTATACCACTGAGCCACCACCACACTATACCACTGAGTCACCACCACACTATGCCACTGAGCCACCACCACACTATACCGCTGAGTCACCACCACCCTATGCCACCACCACAGTATACCACTGAGCCACCACCACACTATAAAACTGAGTCTGGGCCACGGCCACACTATACCACTGAGTCACCACCACACTATGCCACTGAGCCCCCACCACACTATACCACTGAGCCCCCACCACACTATACCACTGAGTCTTAGCCACCACCACACTATACCACTGATCCCCCACCACACTATGCCACTGAGCCACCACCACACTATACCACTGAGCCCCCACCACACTATACCACTGAGCCCCCACCACACTATACCACTGAGACCCCACCACACTATACCACTGAGCCACCACCACACTATACCACTGAGTCACCACCACACTATACCACTGAGCCACCACCACACTATACCACTGAGCCCCCACCACACTATACCACTGATCCCCCACCACACTATACCACTGAGTCTGAGCCACCACCACACTATACCACTGAGTCTGAGTCACCACCACTCTATACCACTGAGCCCCCACCACACTATACCACTGAGTCTGAGCCACCACCACACTATGCCACTGAGCCCCCACCACACTATACCACTGAGTCTGAGCCACCACCACACTATACCGCTGAGCCACCACCACACTATACCACTGAGCCACCACCACACTATACCACTGAGCCACCACCACACTATACCACTGAGTCTTAGCCACCACCACACTATACCACTGAGCCACCACCACACTATACCACTGATCCCCCACCACACTACGCCACTGAGCCACCACCACACTATACCACTGAGACCCCACCACACTATACCACTGATCCCCCACCACACTATACCACTGAGTCTGAGCCACCACCACACTATACCACTGAGTCTGAGTCACCACCACACTATACCACTGAGCCCCCACCACACTATACCACTGATCCCCCACCACACTATACCACTGAGTCTGAGCCACCACCACACTATACCACTGAGTCTGTGTCACCACCACACTATACCACTGAGTCACCACCACACTATGCCACTGAGCCACCACCCACTATACCACATGCCACCACCACACTATACCACTGAGCCACCACCACACTATACCACTGAGCCCCCACCACACTATACAACTGTGTCTGAGTCACCACCACACTATACCACTGAGTTTGGGCCACGACCACACTATACCACTGAGTCTGAGCCACCACCACACTATACCACTGAGCACCCACCACACTATACCACTGAGTCTTAGCCACCACCACACTATACCACTGATCCCCCACCACACTATGCTACTGAGCCACCACCACACTATACCACTGAGCCCCCCATACTATACCACTGAGCCCCCACAACACTATACCACTGAGCCCCCATCACACTATACCACTGAGCCCCCATCACACTATACCACTGAGCCCCCACCACACTATACCACTGAGTCACCACCACACTATACAACTGAGCCACCACCACACAATACCACTGAGCCCCACCACACTATACCACTGATCCCCCACCACACTATACCACTGAGTCTGAGCCACCACCACACTATACCACTGAGTCTGAGTCACCACCGAGTCACCACCAAACTATACCACTGAGCCACCACCACTATACCATTGAGTCTGAGTCACCACCACACTATACCATTGAGTGTGAGTCACCACCACACTATACCACTGAGTCTGAGTCACCACCACACTATACCACTGAGTCTGAGTCACCACCACACTATGCCACTGAGTCTAAGTCACCACCACAATATACCACTGATTCTGAGTCACCACCACACTATACCACTGAGTCTGGGCCACGACCACACTATACCACTGAGCCACCACCACACTATGCCACTGAGTCTGAGTCACCACCACAATATACCACTGATTCTGAGTCACCACCACCCTATACCACTGAGTCTGGGCCACGACCACACTATACCACTGAGCCACCACCACACTATACCACTGAGTCTGGGCCACGACCACACTATACCACTGAGTCTGAGCCCCCACCACACTATACCACTGAGTCTGAGCCCCCACCACACTATACCACTGAGTCTGAGCCCCCACCACACTATACCACTGAGCCACCACCACACTATACCTCTGAGCCACCACCACACTTTGCCACTGAGCCCCCACCACACTATACCACTGAGTCACCATCACACTATGCCACTGAGCCACCACCACACTATACCACTGAGCCACCACCACACTATACCACTGAGCCACCACCACACTATACCACTGAGTCACCACCACACTATGCCACTGAGCCACCACCACACTATACAACTGTGTCTGAGTCACCACCACACTATACCACTGAGTTTGGGCCACGGCCACACTATACCACTGAGTCTGAGCCACCACCACACTATACCACTGAGTCACCACCACACTATGCCACTGAGCCCCCACCACACTATACAACTGTGTCTGAGTCACCACCACACTATACCACTGAGTTTGGGCCACGACCACACTATACCACTGAGTCTGAGCCACCACCACACTATACCACTGATCCCCCACCACACTATGCTACTGAGCCACCACCACACTATACCACTGAGCCCCCACCATACTATACCACTGAGCCCCCACAACACTATACCACTGAGCCCCATCACACTATACCACTGAGCCCCCATCACACTATACCACTGAGCCCCCACCACACTATACCACTGAGTCACCACCACACTATACAACTGAGCCACCACCACACTATACCACTGAGCCCCCACCACACTATCCCACTGATCCCCCACCACACTATACCACTGAGTCTGAGCCACCACCACACTATACCACTGAGTCTGAGTCACCACCGAGTCACCACAAACTATACCACTGAGCCACCACCACTATACCATTGAGTCTGAGTCACCACCACACTATACCATTGAGTGTGAGTCACCACCACACTATACCACTGAGTCTAAGTCACCACCACAATATACCACTGATTCTGAGTCACCACCACACTATACCACTGAGTCTGGGCCACGACCACACTATACCACTGAGCCACCACCACACTATACCACTGAGTCTGGGCCACGACCACACTATACCACTGAGTCTGAGCCCCCACCACACTATACCACTGAGCCACCACCACACTATACCACTGAGTCTTAGCCACCACCACATTATACCACTGAGTCACCACCACACTATACCACTGAGCCACCACCACACTTTGCCACTGAGCCCCCACCACACTATGCCACTGAGTCTGAGTCACCACCACAATATACCACTGATTCTGAGTCACCACCACACTATACCACTGAGCCACCACCACACTATACCACTGAGTCTGGGCCACGACCACACTATACCACTGAGTCTGAGCCCCCACCACACTATACCACTGAGTCTGAGCCCCCACCACACTATACCACTGAGTCTGAGCCCCCACCACACTATACCACTGAGCCACCACCACACTATACCTCTGAGCCACCACCACACTTTGCCACTGAGCCCCCACCACACTATACCACTGAGTCACCATCACACTATGCCACTGAGCCACCACCACACTATACCACTGAGCCACCACCACACTATACCACTGAGCCACCACCACACTATACCACTGAGTCACCACCACACTATGCCACTGAGCCACCACCACACTATACCACTGAGTCACCACCACACTATGCCACTGAGCCCCCACCACACTATACCACTGAGCCCCCACCACACTATACCACTGAGTCTTAGCCACCACCACACTATACCACTGATCCCCCACCACACTATGCCACTGAGCCACCACCACACTATACCACTGAGCCCCCACCACACTATACCACTGAGTCTGAGCCCCCACCACACTATACCACTGAGCCACCACCACACTATACCTCTGAGCCACCACCACACTTTGCCACTGAGCCCCCACCACACTATACCACTGAGTCACCATCACACTATGCCACTGAGCCACCACCACACTATACCACTGAGCCACCACCACACTATACCACTGAGCCACCACCACACTATACCACTGAGTCACCACCACACTATGCCACTGAGCCACCACCACACTATACCGCTGAGTCACCACCACCCTATGCCACCACCACAGTATACCACTGAGCCACCACCACACTATAAAACTGAGTCTGGGCCACGGCCACACTATACCACTAAGTCTGAGCCACCACCACACTATACCACTGAGTCACCACCACACTATGCCACTGAGCCCCCACCACACTATACCACTGAGCCCCCACCACACTATACCACTGAGTCTTAGCCACCACCACACTATACCACTGATCCCCCACCACACTATGCCACTGAGCCACCACCACACTATACCACTGAGCCCCCACCACACTATACCACTGAGCCCCCACCACACTATACCACTGAGACCCCACCACACTATACCACTGAGCCACCACCACACTATACCACTGAGCCACCACCACACTATACCACTGAGCCCCCACCACACTATACCACTGATCCCCCACCACACTATACCACTGAGTCTGAGCCACCACCACACTATACCACTGAGTCTGAGTCACCACCACACTATACCACTGAGCCCCCACCACACTATACCACTGAGTCTGAGCCACCACCACACTATACCACTGAGTCTGTGTCACCACCACACTATACCACTGAGTCACCATCACACTATACCACTGATCCCCCCACCACACTATGCAACTGAGCCACCACCACACTATACCACTGAGCCCCCACCACACTATACCACTGAGTCTGAGCCACCACCACACTATACCACTGATCCCCCACCACACTATACCACTGAGCCACCACCACACTATACCACTGAGCCACCACCACACTATGCCACTGAGCCCCCACCACACTATACCACTGAGTCTTAGCCACCACCACACTATACCACTGAGTCACCACCACACTATTCCACTGAGCCACCACCACACTTTGCCACTGAGCCCCCACCACACTATGCCACTGAGTCTGAGTCACCACCACAATATACCACTGATTCTGAGTCACCACCAGACTATACCACTGAGTCTGAGTCACCACCACACTATACCACTGAGTCTGAGTCACCACCACACTATACCACTGAGTCTGAGTCACCACCACACTATACCACTGAGTCTGAGTCACCACCACACTATACCACTGAGTCTGAGTCACCACCACACTATACCACTGATTCTGAGTCACCACCACACTATACCACTGAGTCTGGGCCACGACCACACTATACCACTGAGCCACCACCACACTATACCACTGAGTCTGGGCCACGACCACACTATACCACTGAGTCTGAGTCACCACCACACTATACCACTGAGTCTGAGTCACCACCACACTATACCACTGAGTCTGAGTCACCACCACACTATACCACTGAGTCTGAGTCACCACCACACTATACCACTGAGTCACCACCACACTATACCACTGAGTCACCACCACACTATGCCACTGAGCCACCACCACACTATACCACTGAGTCACCACCACACTATGCCACCACCACACTATACCACTGAGCCCCCACCACACTATGCCACTGAGTCTGAGTCACCACCACAATATACCACTGATTCTGAGTCACCACCAGACTATACCACTGAGTCTGAGTCACCACCACACTATACCACTGAGTCTGAGTCACCACCACACTATACCACTGAGTCTGAGTCACCACCACACTATACCACTGATTCTGAGTCACCACCAGACTATACCACTGAGTCTGAGTCACCACCACACTATACCACTGAGTCTGAGTCACCACCACACTATACCACTGATTCTGAGTCACCACCACACTATACCACTGAGTCTGGGCCACGACCACACTATACCACTGAGCCACCACCACACTATACCACTGAGTCTGGGCCACGACCACACTATACCACTGAGTCTGAGTCACCACCACACTATACCACTGAGTCTGAGTCACCACCACACTATACCACTGAGTCTGAGTCACCACCACACTATACCACTGAGTCTGAGTCACCACCACACTATACCACTGAGTCACCACCACACTATACCACTGAGTCACCACCACACTATGCCACTGAGCCACCACCACACTATACCACTGAGTCACCACCACACTATGCCACCACCACACTATACCACTGAGCCACCACCACACTATACCACTGAGCCCCCACCACACTATAAAACTGTGTCTGAGTCACCACCACACTATACCACTGAGTCTGGGCCATGACCACACTATACCACTGAGTCTGAGTCACCACCACACTATACCACTGAGTCTGAGTCACCACCACACTATACCACTGAGTCTGAGTCACCACCACACAATACCACTGAGTCTGAGTCACCACCACACTATACCACTGAGTCACCACCACACTATGCCACTGAGCCACCACCACACTATACCACTGAGTCACCACCACACTATGCCACCACCACACTATACCACTGAGCCACCACCACACTATACCACTGAGAGCCCCCACCACACTATACAACTGTGTCTGAGTCACCACCACACTATACCACTGAGTTTGGGCCACGACCACACTATACCACTGAGTCTGAGCCACCACCACACTATACCACTGAGCACCCACCACACTATACCACTGAGTCTTAGCCACCACCACACTATACCACTGATCCCCCACCACACTATGCTACTGAGCCACCACCACACTATACCACTGAGCCCCCACCATACTATACCACTGAGCCCCCACAACACTATACCACTGAGCCCCCATCACACTATACCACTGAGCCCCCATCACACTATACCACTGAGCCCCACCACACTATACCACTGAGTCACCACCACACTATACCACTGAGCCACCACCACACTATACCACTGAGCCCCCACCACACTATACCACTGATCCCCCACCACACTATACCACTGAGTCTGAGCCACCACCACACTATACCACTGAGTCTGAGTCACCACCGAGTCACCACCAAACTATACCACTGAGCCACCACCACTATACCATTGAGTCTGAGTCACCACCACACTATACCATTGAGTCTGAGTCACCACCACAATATACCACTGATTCTGAGTCACCACCACACTATACCACTGAGTCTGGGCCACGACCACACTATACCACTGAGCCACCACCACACTATACCTCTGAGCCACCACCACACTTTGCCACTGAGCCCCCACCACACTATACCACTGAGTCACCATCACACTATGCCACTGAGCCACCACCACACTATACCACTGAGCCACCACCACACTATACCACTGAGCCACCACCACACTATACCACTGAGTCACCACCACACTATGCCACTGAGCCACCACCACACTATACCGCTGAGTCACCACCACCCTATGCCACCACCACAGTATACCACTGAGCCACCACCACACTATAAAACTGAGTCTGGGCCACAGCCACACTATACCACTAAGTCTGAGCCACCACCACACTATACCACTGAGTCACCACCACACTATGCCACTGAGCCCCCACCACACTATACCACTGAGCCCCCACCACACTATACCACTGAGTCTTAGCCACCACCACACTATACCACTGATCCCCCACCACACTATGCCACTGAGCCACCACCACACTATACCACTGAGCCCCCACCACACTATACCACTGAGCCCCCACCACACTATACAACTGAGACCCCACCACACTATACCACTGAGCCACCACCACACTATACCACTGAGCCACCACCACACTATACCACTGAGCCCCCACCACACTTTACCACTGATCCCCCACCACACTATACCACTGAGTCTGAGCCACCACCACACTATACCACTGAGTCTGAGTCACCACCACACTATACCACTGAGCCCCCACCACACTATACCACTGAGTCTGAGCCACCACCACACTATACCACTGAGTCTGTGTCACCACCACACTATACCACTGAGTCACCATCACACTATACCACTGATCCCCCACCACACTATGCAACTGAGCCACCACCACACTATACCACTGAGCCCCCACCACACTATACCACTGAGTCTGAGCCACCCACCACACTATACCACTGATATACCACTGAGCCCCACCACACTATGCCACTGAGCCACCACCACACTATACCACTGAGTCTTAGCCACCACCACACTATACCACTGAGTCACCACCACACTATTCCACTGAGCCACCACCACACTTTGCCACTGAGCCCCCACCACACTATGCCACTGAGTCTGAGTCACCACCAGACTATACCACTGAGTCTGAGTCACCACCACTATACCACTGAGTCTGAGTCACCACCACACTATACCACTGAGTCTGAGTCACCACCACACTATACCACTGAGTCTGAGTCACCACCACACTATACCACTGAGTCTGAGTCACCACCACACTATACCACTGATTCTGAGTCACCACCACACTATACCACTGAGTCTGGGCCACGACCACACTATACCACTGAGTCTGAGTCACCACCACACTATACCACTGAGTCTGAGTCACCACCACACTATACCACTGAGTCTGAGTCACCACCACACTATACCACTGAGTCACCACCACACTATACCACTGAGTCACCACCACACTATGCCACTGAGCCACCACCACACTATACCACTGAGTCACCACCACACTATGCCACCACCACACTATACCACTGAGCCACCACCACACTATACCACTGAGCCCCCACCACACTATACCACTGAGTCTGAGTCACCACCACACTATACCACTGAGTCTGAGTCACCACCACACTATACCACTGAGTCACCACCACACTATGCCACTGAGCCACCACCACACTATACCACTGAGTCACCACCACACTATGCCACCACCACACTATACCACTGAGCCACCACCACACTATACCACTGAGCCCCCACCACACTATACAACTGTGTCTGAGTCACCACCACACTATACCACTGAGTTTGGGCCACGACCACACTATACCACTGAGTCTGAGCCACCACCACACTATACCACTGAGCACCCACCACACTATACCACTGAGTCTTAGCCACCACCACACTATACCACTGATCCCCCACCACACTGAGCCACCACCACACTATACCACTGAGCCCCCACCATACTATACCACTGAGCCCCCCACAACACTATACCACTGAGCCCCCATCACACTATACCACTGAGCCCCCATCACACTATACCACTGAGCCCCCACCACACTATACCACTGAGTCACCACCACACTATACCACTGAGCCACCACCACACTATACCACTGAGCCCCCACCACACTATACCACTGATCCCCACCACACTATACCACTGAGTCTGAGCCACCACCACACTATACCACTGAGTCTGAGTCACCACCGAGTCACCACCAAACTATACCACTGAGCCACCACCACTATACCATTGAGTCTGAGTCACCACCACACTATACCATTGAGTCTGAGTCACCACCACACTATACCACTGAGTCTGAGTCACCACCACACTATGCCACTGAGTCTAAGTCACCACCACAATATACCACTGATTCTGAGTCACCACCACACTATACCACTGAGTCTGGGCCACGACCACACTATACCACTGAGCCACCACCACACTATACCACTGAGTCTGGGCCACGACCACACTATACCACTGAGCCACCACCACACTATACCACTGAGTCTTAGCCACCACCACACTATACCACTGAGTCACCACCACACTATACCACAGAGCCACCACCACACTTTGCCACTGAGCCCCCACCACACTATGCCACTGAGTCTGAGTCACCACCACAATATACCACTGATTCTGAGTCACCACCACACTATACCACTGAGTCTGGGCCACGACCACACTATACCACTGAGCCACCACCACACTATACCACTGAGTCTGGGCCACGACCACACTATACCACTGAGTCTGAGCCCCCACCACACTATACCACTGAGTCTGAGCCCCCACCACACTATACCACTGAGCCACCACCACACTATACCTCTGAGCCACCACCACACTTTGCCACTGAGCCCCCACCACACTATACCACTGAGTCACCATCACACTATGCCACTGAGCCACCACCACACTATACCACTGAGCCACCACCACACTATACCACTGAGCCACCACCACACTATACCACTGAGTCACCACCACACTATGCCACTGAGCCACCACCACACTATACCGCTGAGTCACCACCACCCTATGCCACCACCACAGTATACCACTGAGCCACCACCACACTATAAAACTGAGTCTGGGCCACGGCCACTATACCACTGAGTCACCACCACACTATGCCACTGAGCCCCCACCACACTATACCACCGAGCCCCCACCACACTATACCACTGAGTCTTAGCCACCACCACACTATACCACTGATCCCCCACCACACTATGCCACTGAGCCACCACCACACTATACCACTGAGCCCCCACCACACTATACCACTGAGCCCCCACCACACTATACCACTGAGACCCCACCACACTATACCACTGAGCCACCACCACACTATACCACTGAGTCACCACCACACTATACCACTGAGCCACCACCACACTATACCACTGAGCCCCCACCACACTATACCACTGATCCCCCACCACACTATACCACTGAGTCTGAGCCACCACCACACTATACCACTGAGTCTGAGTCACCACCACACTATACCACTGAGCCCCCACCACACTATACCACTGAGTCTGAGCCACCACCACACTATACCACTGAGTCTGTGTCACCACCACACTATACCACTGAGTCACCATCACACTATACCACTGATCCCCCACCACACTATGCAACTGAGCCACCACCACACTATACCACTGATCCCCCACCACACTATACCACTGAGCCACCACCACACTATACCACTGAGCCACCACCACACTATGCCACTGAGCCCCCACCACACTATACCACTGAGTCTGAGCCACCACCACACTATACCGCTGAGCCACCACCACACTATACCACTGAGCCACCACCACACTATACCACTGAGCCACCACCACACTATACCACTGAGTCTTAGCCACCACCACACTATACCACTGAGCCACCACCACACTATACCACTGATCCCCCCCACCACACTACGCCACTGAGCCACCACCACACTATACCACTGAGCCCCCACCACACTATACCACTGAGCCCCCACCACACTATACCACTGAGACCCCACCACACTATACCACTGATCCCCCACCACACTATACCACTGAGTCTGAGCCACCACCACACTATACCACTGAGTCTGAGTCACCACCACACTATACCACTGAGCCCCCACCACACTATACCACTGATCCCCCACCACACTATACCACTGAGTCTGAGCCACCACCACACTATACCACTGAGTCTGTGTCACCACCACACTATACCACTGAGACCCCACCACACTATACCACTGAGCCACCACCACACTATACCACTGAGCCCCCATCACACTATACCACTGAGCCCCCATCACACTATACCACTGAGCCCCCACCACACTATACCACTGAGTCACCACCACACTTTGCCACTGAGCCCCCACCACACTATGCCACTGAGTCTGAGTCACCACCACAATATACCACTGATTCTGAGTCACCACCAGACTATGCCACTGAGTCTGAGTCACCACCACACTATACCACTGATTCTGAGTCACCACCACACTATACCACTGAGTCTGGGCCACGACCACACTATACCACTGAGCCACCACCACACTATACCACTGAGTCTGGGCCACGACCATACTATACCACTGAGTCTGAGTCACCACCACACTATACCACTGAGTCTGAGTCACCACCACACTATACCACTGAGTCTGAGTCACCACCACACTATACCACTGAGTCTGAGTCACCACCACAGTATACCACTGATTCTGAGTCACCACCACACTATACCACTGAGTCTGAGTCACCACCGAGTCACCACCAAACTATACCACTGAGCCACCACCACTATACCATTGAGTCTGAGTCACCACCACACTATACCATTGAGTCTGAGTCACCACCACACTATACCACTGAGTCTGAGTCACCACCACACTATGCCACTGAGTCTAAGTCACCACCACAATATACCACTGATTCTGAGTCACCACCACACTATACCACTGAGTCTGGGCCACGACCACACTATACCACTGAGCCACCACCACACTATACCACTGAGTCTGGGCCACGACCACACTATACCACTGAGCCACCACCACACTATACCACTGAGTCTTAGCCACCACCACACTATACCACTGAGTCACCACCACACTATACCACAGAGCCACCACCACACTTTGCCACTGAGCCCCCACCACACTATGCCACTGAGTCTGAGTCACCACCACAATATACCACTGATTCTGAGTCACCACCACACTATACCACTGAGTCTGGGCCACGACCACACTATACCACTGAGCCACCACCACACTATACCACTGAGTCTGGGCCACGACCACACTATACCACTGAGTCTGAGCCCCCACCACACTATACCACTGAGTCTGAGCCCCCACCACACTATACCACTGAGCCACCACCACACTATACCTCTGAGCCACCACCACACTTTGCCACTGAGCCCCCACCACACTATACCACTGAGTCACCATCACACTATGCCACTGAGCCACCACCACACTATACCACTGAGCCACCACCACACTATACCACTGAGCCACCACCACACTATACCACTGAGTCACCACCACACTATGCCACTGAGCCACCACCACACTATACCGCTGAGTCACCACCACCCTATGCCACCACCACAGTATACCACTGAGCCACCACCACACTATAAAACTGAGTCTGGGCCACGGCCACACTATACCACTGAGTCACCACCACACTATGCCACTGAGCCCCCACCACACTATACCACCGAGCCCCCACCACACTATACCACTGAGTCTTAGCCACCACCACACTATACCACTGATCCCCCACCACACTATGCCACTGAGCCACCACCACACTATACCACTGAGCCCCCACCACACTATACCACTGACTGAGCCCCCACCACACTATACCACTGAGACCCCACCACACTATACCACTGAGCCACCACCACACTATACCACTGAGTCACCACCACACTATACCACTGAGCCACCACCACACTATACCACTGAGCCCCCACCACACTATACCACTGATCCCCCACCACACTATACCACTGAGTCTGAGCCACCACCACACTATACCACTGAGTCTGAGTCACCACCACACTATACCACTGAGCCCCCACCACACTATACCACTGAGTCTGAGCCACCACCACACTATACCACTGAGTCTGTGTCACCACCACACTATACCACTGAGTCACCATCACACTATACCACTGATCCCCCACCACACTATGCAACTGAGCCACCACCACACTATACCACTGATCCCCCACCCACTATACCACCACACTATACCACTGACCACCATGCCCCCCACCACACTATACCACTGAGCCACCACCACACTATACCACTGAGTCTTAGCCACCACCACCACTATACCACTGAGCCACCACCACACTATACCACTGAGCCACCACCACACTATGCCACATCCCCCACACTACGCCACTGAGCCACCACCACACTATACCACTGAGCCCCCACCACACTATACCACTGAGCCCCCACCACACTATACCACTGAGACCCCACCACACTATACCACTGATCCCCCACCACACTATACCACTGAGTCTGAGCCACCACCACACTATACCACTGAGTCTGAGTCACCACCACACTATACCACTGAGCCCCCACCACACTATACCACTGATCCCCCACCACACTATACCACTGAGTCTGAGCCACCACCACACTATACCACTGAGTCTGTGTCACCACCACACTATACCACTGAGACCCCACCACACTATACCACTGAGCCACCACCACACTATACCACTGAGCCCCCATCACACTATACCACTGAGCCCCCATCACACTATACCACTGAGCCCCCACCACACTATACCACTGAGTCACCACCACACTTTGCCACTGAGCCCCCACCACACTATGCCACTGAGTCTGAGTCACCACCACAATATACCACTGGTTCTGAGTCACCACCAGACTATGCCACTGAGTCTGAGTCACCACCACACTATACCACTGATTCTGAGTCACCACCACACTATACCACTGAGTCTGGGCCACGACCACACTATACCACTGAGCCACCACCACACTATACCACTGAGTCTGGGCCACGACCATACTATACCACTGAGTCTGAGTCACCACCACACTATACCACTGAGTCTGAGTCACCACCACACTATACCACTGAGTCTGAGTCACCACCACACTATACCACTGAGTCTGAGTCACCACCACACTATACCACTGATTCTGAGTCACCACCACACTATACCACTGAGTCTGGGCCACGACCACACTATACCACTGAGCCACCACCACACTATACCACTGAGTCTGGGCCACGACCACACTATACCACTGAGTCTGAGTCACCACCACACTATACCACTGAGTCTGAGTCACCACCACACTATACCACTGAGTCTGAGTCACCACCACACTATACCACTGAGTCTGAGTCACCACCACACTATACCACTGAGTCTGAGTCACCACCACACTATACCACTGAGTCTGAGTCACCACCACACTATACCACTGAGTCTGAGTCACCACCACACTATACCACTGAGTCACCACCACACTATGCCACTGAGCCACCACCACACTATACCACTGAGTCACCACCACACTATGCCACCACCACACTATACCACTGAGCCACCACCACACTATACCACTGAGCCCCCACCACACTATAAAACTGTGTCTGAGTCACCACCACACTATACCACTGAGTTTGGGCCACGACCACACTATACCACTGAGTCTTAGCCACCACCACACTATACCACTGATCCCCCACCACACTATGCTACTGAGCCACCACCACACTATACCACTGAGCCCCCACCATACTATACCACTGAGCGCCCACAACACTATACCACTGAGCCCCCATCACACTATACCACTGAGCCCCCATCACACTATACCACTGAGCCCCCACCACACTATACCACTGAGTCACCACCACACTATACCACTGAGCCACCACCACACTATACCACTGAGCCCCCACCACACTATACCACTGATCCCCCACCACACTATACCACTGAGTCTGAGCCACCACCACACTATACCACTGAGTCTGAGTCACCACCAAACTATACCACTGAGCCACCACCACACTATACCATTGAGTCTGAGTCACCACCACACTATACCATTGAGTACCACTGAGTCACCACCACACTATACCACTGAGTCTGAGTCACCACCACACTATACCACTGAGTCTGAGTCACCACCACACTATGCCACTGAGTCTAAGTCACCACCACAATATACCACTGATTCTGAGTCACCACCACACTATACCACTGAGCCCCCACCACACTATACCACTGATCCCCCACCACACTATACCACTGAGTCTGAGCCACCACCACACTATACCACTGAGTCTGAGTCACCACCACACTATACCACTGAGCCCCCACCACACTATACCACTGAGTCTGAGCCACCACCACACTATACCACTGAGTCTGTGTCACCACCACACTATACCACTGAGTCACCACCACACTATACCACTGATCCCCCACCACACTATGCCACTGAGCCACCACCACACTATGCCACTGAGCCCCCACCACACTATACCACTGAGTCTGAGCCACCACCACACTATACCACTGAGTCTGAGCCACCACCACACTATACCACTGAGTCTGAGCCACCACCACACTATACCACTGAGCCACCACCACACTATACCACTGATCCCCCACCACAATATACCACCACTGAGCCACCACCATACTATACCACTGATCCCCACAACACTATACCACTGATCCCCCACCACACTATACCACTGAGTCTGTGTCACCACCACACTATACCACTGAGTCACCACCACACTATACCACTGATCCCCCACCACACTATGCCACTGAGCCACCACCACACTATGCCACTGAGCCCCCACCATACTATACCACTGAGTCTTAGCCACCACCACACTATACCACTGAGCCCCCACCACACTATACCACTGAGTCTGAGCCACCACCACACTATACCACTGATCCCCCACCACACTATACCACTGAGCCACCACCACACTATACCACTGAGCCACCACCACACTATGCCACTGAGCCCCCACCACACTATACCACTGATCCCCCACCACACTATGCCACTGAGCCACCACCACACTATACCACTGAGTCTTAGCCACCACCACACTATACCACTGAGTCACCACCACACTATGCCACTGAGCCCCCACCACCACTATACCACTGAGCCCCCACCACACTATACCACTGAGTCTTAGCCACCACCACACTATACCACTGATCCCCCACCACACTATGCCACTGAGCCACCACCACACTATACCACTGAGCCCCCACCACACTATACCACTGAGCCCCCACCATACCACTATACCACTGAGACCCCACCACACTATACCACTGAGCCACCACCACACTATACCACTGAGCCACCACCACACTATACCACTGAGCCACCACCACACTATACCACTGAGCCCCCACCACCACTATACCACTGATCCCCCACCACACTATACCACTGAGTCTGAGCCACCACCACACTATACCACTGAGTCTGAGTCACCACCACACTATACCACTGAGCCCCCTGAGCCCCCACCACACTATACCACTGAGTCTGAGCCACCACCACACTATACCACTGAGTCTGTGTCACCACCACACTATACCACTGAGTCACCATCACACTATACCACTGATCCCCACCACACTATGCAACTGAGCCACCACCACACTATACCACTGAGCCCCCACCACACTATACCACTGATCCCCACCACACTATACCACTGAGCCACCACCACACTATACCACTGAGCCACCACCACACTATGCCACTGAGCCCCCACCACACTATACCACTGAGTCTGAGCCACCACCACACTATACCGCTGAGCCACCACCACACTATACCACTGAGCCACCACCACACTATACCACTGAGCCACCACCACACTATACCACTGAGTCTTAGCCACCACCACACTACACCACTGAGCCACCACCACACTATACCACTGAGCCCCCACCACACTATACCACTGAGCCCCCACCACACTATACCACTGAGACCCCACCACACTATACCACTGATCCCCACCACCACACTATACCACTGAGTCTGAGCCACCACCACACTATACCACTGAGTCTGAGTCACCACCACACTATACCACTGAGCCCCCACCACACTATACCACTGATCCCCCCACACTATACCACTGAGTCTGAGCCACCACCACACTATACCACTGAGTCTGTGTCACCACCACACTATACCACTGAGACCCCACCACACTATACCACTGAGCCACCACCACACTATACCACTGAGTCACCACCACACTATACCACTGAGCCACCACCACACTATGCCACTGAGAGCCCCCACCACACTATACCACTGAGTCTGAGCCACCACCACACTATACCACCCACCACCACACTATACCACTGAGCCACCACCACACTATACCACTGAGCCACCACCACACTATACCACTGAGTCTTAGCCACCACCACACTATAACACTGAGCCACCACCAATCTATACCACTGATCCCCCACCACACTACGCCACTGAGCCACCACCACACTATACCACTGAGCCCCCACCACACTATACCACTGAGACCCCACCACACTATACCACTGAGCCACCACCACACTATACCACTGAGTCACCACCACACTATTCCACTGAGCCCCAACCACACTATACCACTGAGCCACCACCACACTATACCACTGAGTCCACACTGAGCCCCACCCACACTATACCACTGAGCCCCCACCACACTATACCACTGAGTCTGAGCCACCACCACACTATACCACTGAGTCTGAGTCACCACCACACTATACCACTGAGCCCCCACCACACTATACCACTGATCCCCCACCACACTATACCACTGAGTCTGAGCCACCACCACACTATACCACTGAGTCTGAGTCACCACCACACTATACCACTGAGCCCCCACCACACTATACCACTGAGTCTGAGCCACCACCACACTATACCACTGAGTCTGTGTCACCACCACACTATGCCACTGAGCCACCACCACACTATGCCACTGAGCCCCCACCATACTATACCACTGAGTCTTAGCCACCACCACACTATACCACTGAGCCCCCACCACACTATACCACTGAGTCTGAGCCACCACCACACTATACCACTGATCCCCCACCACACTATACCACTGAGCCACCACCACACTATACCACTGAGCCACCACCACACTATGCCACTGAGCCCCCACCACACTATACCACTGAGTCTGAGCCACCACCACACTATACCGCTGAGCCACCACCACACTATACCACTGAGCCACCACCACACTATACCACTGAGCCACCACCACACTATACCACTGAGTCTTAGCCACCACCACACTATACCACTGAGCCACCACCACACTATACCACTGATCCCCCACCACACTACGCCACTGAGCCACCACCACCACACTATACCACTGAGCCCCCACCACACTATACCACTGAGCCCCCACCACACTATACCACTGAGACCCCACCACACTATACCACTGAGTCACCACCACACTATACCACTGAGCCCCCACCACACTATACCACTGATCCCCCACCACACTATACCACTGAGTCTGAGCCACCACCACACTATACCACTGAGTCTGAGTCACCACCACACTATACCACTGATCCCCCACCACACTATACCACTGAGTCTGAGCCACCACCACACTATACCGCTGAGCCACCACCACACTATACCACTGAGCCACCACCACACTATACCACTGAGTCTGAGCCACCACCACACTATACCACTGAGTCTGAGCCACCACCACACTATACCACTGAGTCTGAGCCACCACCACACTATACCACTGAGCCACCACCACACTATACCACTGATCCCCCACCACAATATACCACTGAGCCACCACCACACTATACCACTGATCCCCCACAACACTATACCACTGAGACCCCACCACACTATACCACTGAGCCACCACCACACTATACCACTGAGTCACCACCACACTATACCACTGAGCCCCAACCACACTATACCACTGAGCCCCCACCACACTATACCACTGATCCCCCACCACACTATACCACTGAGTCTGAGCCACCACCACACTATACCACTGAGTACCACTGAGTCTGAGTCACCACCACACTATACCACTGAGCCCCCACCACACTATACCACTGATCCCCCACCACACTATACCACTGAGTCTGAGCCACCACCACACTATACCACTGAGTCTGAGTCACCACCACACTATACCACTGAGCCCCCACCACACTATACCACTGAGTCTGAGCCACCACCACACTATACCACTGAGTCTGTGTCACCACCACACTATGCCACTGAGCCACCACCACACTATGCCACTGAGCCCCCACCATACTATACCACTGAGTCTTAGCCACCACCACACTATACCACTGAGCCCCCACCACACTATACCACTGAGTCTGAGCCACCACCACACTATACCACTGATCCCCCACCACACTATACCACTGAGCCACCACCACACTATACCACTGAGCCACCACCACACTATGCCACTGAGCCCCCACCACACTATACCACTGAGTCTGAGCCACCACCACACTATACCGCTGAGCCACCACCACACTATACCACTGAGCCACCACCACACTATACCACTGAGCCACCACCACACTATACCACTGAGTCTTAGCCACCACCACACTATACCACTGAGCCACCACCACACTATACCACTGATCCCCCCACCACACTACGCCACTGAGCCACCACCACACTATACCACTGAGCCCCCCACCACACTATACCACTGAGCCCCCACCACACTATACCACTGAGACCCCACCACACTATACCACTGAGTCACCACCACACTATACCACTGAGCCCCCACCACACTATACCACTGATCCCCCACCACACTATACCACTGAGTCTGAGCCACCACCACACTATACCACTGAGTCTGAGTCACCACCACACTATACCACTGATCCCCCACCACACTATACCACTGAGTCTGAGCCACCACCACACTATACCGCTGAGCCACCACCACACTATACCACTGAGCCACCACCACACTATACCACTGAGTCTGAGCCACCACCACACTATACCACTGAGTCTGAGCCACCACCACACTATACCACTGAGTCTGAGCCACCACCACACTATACCACTGAGCCACCACCACACTATACCACTGATCCCCCACCACAATATACCACTGAGCCACCACCACACTATACCACTGATCCCCCACAACACTATACCACTGATCCCCCACCACACTATACCACTGAGTCTGTGTCACCACCACACTACACCACTGAGTCACCACCACACTATACCACTGATCCCCCACCACACTATGCCACTGAGCCACCACCACACTATACCACTGATCCCCCACCACACTATACCACTGAGTCTGAGCCACCACCACACTATACCACTGAGTCTGAGTCACCACCACACTATACCACTGATCCCCCACCACACTATACCACTGAGTCTGAGCCACCACCACACTATACCGCTGAGCCACCACCACACTATACCACTGAGCCACCACCACACTATACCACTGAGTCTGAGCCACCACCACACTATACCACTGAGTCTGAGCCACCACCACACTATACCACTGAGTCTGAGCCACCACCACACTATACCACTGAGCCACCACCACACTATACCACTGATCCCCCACCACAATATACCACTGAGCCACCACCACACTATACCACTGATCCCCCACAACACTATACCACTGATCCCCCACCACACTATACCACTGAGTCTGTGTCACCACCACACTACACCACTGAGTCACCACCACACTATACCACTGATCCCCCACCACACTATGCCACTGAGCCACCACCACACTATGCCACTGAGCCCCCACCATACTATACCACTGAGTCTTAGCCACCACCACACTATACCACTGAGCCCCCACCACACTATACCACTGAGTCTGAGCCACCACCACACTATACCACTGATCCCCCACCACACTATACCACTGAGCCACCACCACACTATACCACTGAGCCACCACCACACTATGCCACTGAGCCCCCACCACACTATACCACTGATCCCCACCACACTATGCCACTGAGCCACCACCACACTATACCACTGAGTCTGAGTCACCACCACACTATACCACTGAGTCACCACCACACTATACCACTGAGTCTGAGCCACCACCACACTATACCACTGAGTCACCACCACACTATACCACTGAGCCACCACCACACTATACCACTGATCCCCCACCACACTATGCCACTGAGCCACCACACTATACCACTGAGTCTGAGTCACCACCACACTATACCACTGAGTCACCACCACACTATACCACTGAGTCTGAGCCACCACCACACTATACCACTGAGTCACCACCACACTCTACCACTGAGTCTGAGCCACGACCACACTATACCACTGAGTCTGAGCCACCACCACACTATACCACTGATCCCCCATGTTACGTTCCCCAGATTATGTGTTGTAGTTTGTGTATTTACATGTGTTTATTTCAGGAAATGGCTTCCTGAAATCCCTCAAGCAGCTGATTGGTCGACTCCAGGGCTAATTGGAGAGCTGACCCCGCCCCCTCGTCAAGACACAGCTGTCTCCAATTACCCATTCCTTCAGAAGCTATATAAAAGCCAGTGTTCTGTTCAGGAGATCTTCTTTTTGCTGGAGGTAGGGATTGCTGAGATTGATTGTGATAGAGGTTGATTTTGTTGGAAAGTGGTATGTTCTGTGAGTTTGTTGCTCAGATAGAGCTTATTTGACATCCTTTTGTTTCTTAGTTTGTTTGAAATTGTTTAATATTCTGTTTCATTTGTTCCCAGGGGGGAAGGGGAAGGCACCTAGGGAGTGCTTAGGCAAGAGGCCCGCGGGCATACATATACCCGTAGCATATTCGCTGTCTAGACATACTAGGTAAGACCTGGGTAAGACATACTAGGTAAGACATACTAGGTAAGACCTTCATAGAGGCGTGCGTAACATAATGGGGGCTCATCTGGGATTTTTCCATTAAACCCACCGGACCCTGCTGCTTGCGTTCCCTCTTCATAGAGGCGTGCGTAACATAATGGGGGCTCATCCGGGATCTTTCCATTAAACCCACCGGACCCTGCTGCTCTGAGCTCTCTCTGTGGTTAGTGATTGAGGTGTGATGGTAGGTTGTGAGTTTGGATGACTTGTTTAGTTAGTGTTCAGTAGACTGCATTGTAAAAGATGGCTGCCTCAGCCATCTCCAAGTTTTTTGAAGTGCCCTCTATTGATTGTTTGGTGAGGTTTCGTAAAGTAGACCTTGTAGCTATAGCTGACCATTATGGATTTGTATTCCCTGAGAAAGCCCTAAAGGCTGAGCTTTTGGTGCTAGTCAGGGAGGGTTTAGTGAGAGAACGGATTCTCTCATTGCAAGGAGAGGAGACGGGTAGACCTTCTGATGCCAAGTCGGAGGACAGGGCAGAGGAAGGGGTTCCTCGTACCCCCTTTACATTGCCCCGATTCGATCCTTTATCTTCTGCTTCGGGTCGTTCAGATGGGACTGCTAGGCTGAAGGTGAGGCTGGCTCGGTTAGAAATGGAGCAAAAAGATAAAGAGAGACAGATGAATTTTGAACTTGAAATTAGGAAAATAGAAGCTGACAAGGAGGTGAGGATCCGACAACTGGAGCTAGATGCTGGCTCCAGTGCGACTCCACAAGCTGCTCATCATCAAGCCCACTTCGATGTGAGTAAAAACATAGCTTTAGTCCCTCCATTCCGAGAGTCGGAAGTTGATTATTATTTCTCTGCGTTTGAGCGTGTGGCCGCTGCGCTGCATTGGCCACTCGAGGTTTGGCCGCTCCTGTTACAATGTAAATTGTCTGGGAAAGCCCAGGAAGTAGTAGCTGCTCTCTCCCTGGAAGACAGTTTACACTACGATACAGTTAAAACTACCGTGTTGCGGGCTTATGAGTTGGTGCCTGAAGCTTATAGACAGCGCTTCAGGAACCACAAGAAACCCTCTCACCGTACATTTGTTGAATTTGCTAGGGTCAAAGAGTCTCTGTTTAGTCGCTGGTGTTCAGCCAGCAAAGCTAACACCTTTGCTGATATTCGGGAGTTGATGCTGTTGGAGGACTTTAAAAGCAACCTCCCAGATAGACTTGTAGTTCATTTAAATGAACAGAAAGTGGTGACATTGGCCCAAGCAGCAGTGTTGGCAGATGAGTACGCTTTGACACACAAGACTGTCTTTGGTGCTCCATGTTTTGAAGGCCGGACGATTACGTCATCAGTTCCTCGTTCAGGTCGCTTTTCCTCTAACAACCCTAAGCCTTTTCAAGAAATCCGTGAATGTTATTACTGTCACCAAAAGGGTCACGTGATTGCGGACTGCCCAGTTTTGAAAAATAAACCGAAACGGTCCCAGTCACCGTCCCCAAAAATGAGAAGTTTGGGTTTAGTCAAGTCTTTGGCTCTTCCATTGGATCGAGTTGTTGATTCAGCATTTGAGAAACCGGATCCTGTCTATGCTCCGTTTATCTCTGCCGGTTATGTTTCCTTAACAGGAGAACCAACTGATCAAAAGCCTATCCAAATCCTACGTGACACCGGGGCGGCGCAGTCAGTAATCATTACTGATGCTTTACCCTGGTCTCCTGAAACGTATTGTGGCTCACATGTCATATTACAGGGGATAGAGACAAAAACCGTACCTGTACCATTACACTGGGTCCACTTAGTGTCAGACTTGGTATCAGGACGTTTCTGTGTTGGTGTAGTGTCTACACTGCCAGTATCAGGAGTAAAATTGCTACTAGGGAATGATATTGCTGGTGGTAATGTCACTCCTGTGTTAGAGGTAGTAGACAACCCAGAAATCAGAACTACAGATGAGAAATTGGTTCAAGCATTTCCACATGTTTTTCCTGCTTGTGTGTTAACGAGGGCACAATCTCGCAAGCTAGGAGATGTGGTGGATTTGGCTAGTTCTATTTTTGAGCATGTTGAGGTAGAAGACAATGCACTGAGTATTCCTTCTGCATTGCCGACAGTTTTTACCCCCGTAAAAACTAAGGCAGGGGAAAACGAAATTGCGCCCCAATTACATGACATTCTTTTGTCTGTCACCCCTGAGAAGGTGATTGAATGTCAAAAAGAAGACACCAGTCTTCGCAAGTGTTTTGCTTCGGTAATTTCCATTGAGGAAGCTAAAACTAGACAGACTGCCTACTTTATGGAAGCAGGAGTTTTGATGCGTAAATGGGCATCTCATGACACCATTAATGACTGGAGTGAAGTGTGTCAAGTGGTTGTTCCTACACCGTTCCGACAGCAGGTGCTGTCACTCGCCCATGACCAGGCGTGGTCTGGACACTTGGGGATCACAAAGACCTATAACCGGGTCCTTCGTCATTTCTTCTGGCCAGGTTTGAAGTCTGACGTGGTCCAATTTTGTAAAACATGTCACATATGTCAACTCACTGGGAAAGTGAATCAAACAGTTCCACGAGCGCCACTCTGCCCGATTCCTGTGGTAGGGGAACCGTTTGAAAGAGTGATAATTGATTGTGTAGGTCCATTGCCGAAAACCAGGTCAGGTAACCAGTTCCTACTAACAATAATGTGCAGTGCTACTCGATACCCAGAGGCTATTCCTCTCCGTACTATAACGGCTAAGACTGTGGTGAAGGCACTGGTGAAGTTCTTCTCTACGTTTGGACTCCCTAAAGTAATCCAAACTGATCAGGGATCCAACTTCATGTCTAAACTGTTTTCAAATGTGTTAAAGACATTGTGTATTTCCCATCAGGTCTCCAGTCCGTATCATCCAGAGAGTCAAGGGGCTCTAGAACGCTGGCATCAGACACTGAAGGCAATGCTACGCAAGTATTGTATGGATACCAGTACTGATTGGGATGAGGGGGTGCCCTTTGTCCTATTTGCTATAAGGGAAACGATACAAGAGTCCTTAGGGTTCAGCCCTGCTGACCTTGTGTTTGGACACACCCCACGGGGTCCGCTGAAAGTTTTGAAGGAGCATATCTTATCTCCTACACCCAGTAGTGCCCCTAAAAATGTGTTGGATTATGTCAGTAAGATGCGGGAGAGACTGCACGCCGCATGTGCGTTAGCCCAAAAGTCTCTCTCCTCGACTCAAACGCATGAAGTTGCATTATGACAAAAAGGCTGTTGGCCGTTCATTTGCACCAGGGGATCAAGTTTTAGTTTTGTTGCCAATCCCTGGCTCATCTCTGTCAGCACGTTTTTCTGGACCATATCTGGTGGAAAAGAAACTCAATGACACCAATTATGTGATAAAGACACCAGATCGAAGGCGTTCTTCCCGTGTGTGTCATGTTAACATGCTGAAAACATATTATGTGCGTGATTCTCCCGACAGCTCCTCAGGTAAGCCGGTCCAGCCCGCCGTCTCCAGTGTGGCTGCGGTGGTGCTGAAGCCTGGCTGGGACCTAGATGAGGATAAGGAGGACGGGTTGGAGTTACGCCATACATTACAGCAAGGTGAACGCCTATGTAATTCAGAGATGCTGAAGAAGTTACCCTCTCAAATGGAACATTTGGATAATGATCAAACTAAGGATCTTATCCTATTGATAAACAGTTTTCTCAGTGTGTTTCAGGACATTCCAAGTCGCACATCCATCTTGGAACATGACGTGGATGTGGGGAACGCTGTTCCTATACGTCAGCATCCGTACCGGGTTAATGCTAAGAAAAGAGAGGTAATGAAAAGTGAGGTAGCTTATTTATTACAGAATGACATGGCAAAACCCAGTAACAGCTCCTGGAGTTCTCCATGTATTCTTGTTCCTAAGCCTGACGGTACGTCCCGCTTATGTACGGACTATCGTCGCGTAAATGCAGTTACAAAGTCTGATTCTTTTCCTCTACCTCGCTTAGATGACTGTATTGATAGAATAGGCTCTGCTGCTTACGTTAGTAAGTTAGATTTGTTAAAAGGTTATTGGCAGGTGCCTCTGACCTCTCGAGCTTCTGACATATCGGCTTTTGTTACGCCAGATAACTTTGTACCATACACTGTGATGCCCTTTGGCATGTGTAATGCACCTGCTACTTTTCAGCGGCTAGTTAACATTGTGTTTGAAGATGTGCCAAATTGTACTGCGTACCTTGACGATGTGGTGATTCATTCGTCTACTTGGTCTGATCATCTCTCCACTTTGAAAAGTGTGTTTCAGCGGTTGGAGAAGGCTTCTTTAACCCTCAATTTGGCCAAGTGTGAGTTTGGGAAGGCTACAGTGACTTACTTAGGGAAACAAGTGGGACGAGGTCAAGTGCGCCCAGTAACTGGCAAAGTGGAAGCAATTGTTGCCTTTCCTGCTCCCACTACTCGCCGCCAGTTGCGCAGATTCCTAGGGATGGTAGGGTACTATCGTACATTCTGTAAGAATTTCTCGACGGTAGTAGCTCCCCTTTCATCTCTGCTTAGTCCCAAGGTACCATTCAAGTGGTCCAAGGACTGTAACTACGCTTTTGAGTCCGCTAAAGCGCAACTTTGTAGTGCCCCAGTGCTTGCCTCCCCCAACTTTGACAAACCTTTTAAGTTGGAGGTAGATGCTAGTATTATGGGGGTGGGTGCGGTTCTCTTACAGGAAGATGAAGACGGAGTGGATCGGCCCGTCAGTTTCTTCTCCCGTAAGTTCAACTCGTGTCAGTCAAGGTACTCTACAATCGAACAAGAGACGCTGGCTTTATTGCTTGCCTTACAGTTCTTTGAGGTATATGTGGGCTCCAGTGCCTTGCCTGTAGTGGTCTTCACAGACCATAATCCGTTGGTGTTCTTGAAACAAATGTACAACCAGAACCGCCGCCTTATGCGGTGGGCTCTGATTGTGCAAAGATATAATGTACAGATAGCTTATGTGAAGGGCTCGGCGAATGTGTTTGCTGACGCTCTATCACGGGTTTACTAACTGGGGATACGTTGGCATTTATTATTGCAAAACTAGGTTTGCAATTTTTGTGGTGGGCGTGTTACGTTCCCCAGATTATGTGTTGTAGTTTGTGTATTTACATGTGTTTATTTCAGGAAATGGCTTCCTGAAATCCCTCAAGCAGCTGATTGGTCGACTCCAGGGCTAATTGGAGAGCTGACCCCGCCCCCTCGTCAAGACACAGCTGTCTCCAATTACCCATTCCTTCAGAAGCTATATAAAAGCCAGTGTTCTGTTCAGGAGATCTTCTTTTTGCTGGAGGTAGGGATTGCTGAGATTGATTGTGATAGAGGTTGATTTTGTTGGAAAGTGGTATGTTCTGTGAGTTTGTTGCTCAGATAGAGCTTATTTGACATCCTTTTGTTTCTTAGTTTGTTTGAAATTGTTTAATATTCTGTTTCATTTGTTCCCAGGGGGGAAGGGGAAGGCACCTAGGGAGTGCTTAGGCAAGAGGCCCGCGGGCATACATATACCCGTAGCATATTCGCTGTCTAGACATACTAGGTAAGACCTGGGCGGACCACCCCTTGTATTTTGGTTAGGGCACCAGGTGGTGCTAAATTAGGTAAGTAGTGGGTAGGCAGGTAAGATAGGAGAGGGGGGCTTTGAGATTTACTTTCTTTGCTTTGGTTCCGTCCAGACCCTTTTCCCCATATTACCGTGTAAAGGAATAAAGTCCTTGTAAACGGTACCACATTTTGCCTGTTGTCATTCTCACTTGCACCTACAGTCCATACCTTTTTTGCTTCACTGAGAGTTTAGTTGTAGCAGGGTGTTGCGTTCCCTCTTCATAGAGGCGTGCGTAACACCCACCACACTATACCACTGAGCCACCACCACACTATACCACTGAGCCACCACCACACTATGCCACTGAGCCCCCACCACACTATACCACTGAGTCTGAGCCACCACCACACTATACCGCTGAGCCACCACCACACTATACCGCTGAGCCACCACCACACTATACCGCTGAGCCACCACCACACTATACCACTGAGTCTGAGCCACCACCACACTATACCACTGAGTCACCACCACACTATACCACTGATCCCCCACCACACTATACCACTGAGCCACCACCACACTATACCACTGAGCCACCACCACACTATACCACTGAGCCACCACCACACTATACCACTGAGTCTGAGCCACCACCACACTATACCACTGAGTCACCACCACACTCTACCACTGAGTCTGAGCCCCCACCACACTATACCACTGAGTCTGAGCCACCACCACACTATACCACTGATCCCCCACCACACTATACCACTGAGTCTGAGCCACCACCACACTATACCACTGAGCCACCACCACACTATACCACTGAGCCACCACCACACTCTACCACTGAGTCTGAGCCACCACCACACTCTACCACTGAGTCTGAGCCCCCACCCACTATACCACTGAGTCTGAGCCACCACCACACTATACCACTGATCCCCCACCACACTATACCACTGAGTCTGAGCCACCACCACACTATACCACTGAGCCACCACCACACTATACCACTGAGCCACCACCACACTCTACCACTGAGTCTGAGCCACCACCACCTCTACCACTGAGTCTGAGCCACGACCACACTATACCACTGAGTCTGAGCCACCACCACACTCTACCACTGAGTCTGAGCCCATCATATAGTCCAACTCTCTTTATTCTCGAAATCTAAAAACACAATTCTCTACTTTGTTTTTCACTACAATTTATAATTTCCGCACTTTTTCTCTTCTCTTTAATCGTCCCTTTCTCCATTCTTCCTTTCTACACTTCACTTTCTCCCTCGCTCTCAACCCTCCTCACTGTCCCTCTCTCTTCCTCCCTCTACCCCCCCCGTCACCTCAGTTAGACAGTGCTGTCTGTGGGGTGTAATTTACTGCCTCTCTCCACTGTTGTTTACATTATCGATTTTCTGTTTGTTTAGTTTCCCCATACATCACCTGAGTCAGGCACATATTACTGAAAAAGAGAGAGATGGGAATGAGAGGAGAAGTTTGGACATGATACACAGTTTACCATGCATGGATAATACAGTTCAGAGTGTGTGTGTGTGTGTGTGTGTACATCCTCTTTCATATTTGGTTGTCATGCTAGTCTGAACCCAAAAGAAAAGTGAAAGTCATGTGATCCTGTAACACCCACTCCTACTTTGCTTTTGTGTCATATTCCCCCTATTATCCTGGCGATTCAACCTGTTTTAGTGTCACTTCTATTTTCATCCCCCTGACACCTCCCCTCTGTCCTGGACACTGAATTCTTGCCTGAGAGTCACTGCGATTGCCTTTTATTAAAAACTTCCGTCCCTCCTCCACCTCTCTTTCTCTATCCTCTCATTCCCTTCCTTTCTCTTCACTCCCATCTGTCTTTTTCCTTTTTAACTCCCATTCCAGGCGACCCTCTGGGTGTCAGGCCTCAGTTCGTGCTCAGTGAAGCAGAAAGTGCACTAAATCCAGGCCCAGGCTTTGGCACAAAGAAAGGCCCCAGTTCTGTTCCTTAAAGCCCTGAGGGCCCCTCGGTTCCCTCTTGAGGAGAGGACTTATTGTAAACAACCATCCAACTGGAGACAGAGAGAGAGACAGAGGGACGGAGAGAGAGAGAGAGAGAGAGAGAGACAGGGGGACCGAGAGAGGGAGAGAAACGGGGACGGAGAGAGGGAGAGAGAGAAACAGGGGGACGGAGAGAGAGAAACATGGGGACGGAGAGAGGGAGAGAAAGGGGGAGAGAGGGAGAGAAACATGGGGACGGAGAGAGGGGGAGAGAAACAGGGGGACGGAGAGAGGGGAGAGAAACAGGGGGACGGAGAGAGGGGAGAGAAATGGGGGGACGGAGAGAGGGAGAGAAATGGGGACGGAGAGAGGGGAGAGAGAAACGGGGACGGAGAGAGGGAGAGAGAGAAACGGGGACGGAGAGAGAGAGAGAGAAACATGGGGACGGAGAGAGGGAGAAACATGGGGACGGAGAGAGGGAGAGAAACGGGGACGGAGAGAGGGAGAGAAACGGGGACGGAGAGAGGAGAGAAACATGGGGACGGAGAGAGAGAGAGAAACATGGGGACGGAGAGAGGGAGAGAAACATGGGGACGGAGAGAGGGAGAGAAACGGGGACGGAGAGAGAGAGAGAGAAACAGGGGGACAGAGAGAGAGAGAGAAACAGGGGACGGAGAGAGAGGGAGAGAGAAACAGGGGGACGGAGAGAGGGAGAGAAACGGGGACGGAGAGAGGGAGAGAGAGAAACAGGGGGACGGAGAGAGAGAGAAACGGGGACGGAGAGAGGGAGAGAGAGAAACAGGGGGACGGAGAGAGAGAGAGAAACAGGGGGACGGAGAGAGAGAGAGAGAAACATGGGGACGGAGAGAGAGGGAGAGAAACAGGGGGACGGAGAGAGAGAGAGAGAAACATGGGGACGGAGAGAGAAACAGGGGGACGGGAGAGAGGAGAGAGAGAGAAACAGGGGGACGGAGAGAGAGAGAAACAGGGGGACGGAGAGAGAGAGAGAGAAACATGGGGACGGAGAGAGGGAGAGAAACAGGGGGACGGAGAGAGAGAGAGAAACATGGGGACGGAGAGAGAAACAGGGGGACGGAGAGAGGGAGAAACATGGGGACGGAGAGAGGGAGAGAGAAACAGGGGGACGGAGAGAGAGAGAGAAACATGGGGATGGAGAGAGGGAGAGAAACAGGGGACAGGGGGAAACAGGGGGACGGAGAGAGGGAGAGAAACAGGGGGACGGAGAGAGGGAGAGAAACAGGGGGACGGAGAGAGGGAGAGAAACAGGGGGACGGAGAGAGGGAGAGAAACAGGGGGACGGAGAGAGGAGAGAAACAGGGGACGGAGAGAGGGAGAGAAACAGGGGGACGGAGAGAGGGAGAGAAACAGGGGGACGGAGAGAGGGAGAGAAACAGGGGGACGGAGAGAAACAGGGGGACGGAGAGAGGGAGAGAAACAGGGGACGGAGAGAGGGAGAGAAACAGGGGACGGAGAGAGAGAGAGAGAAACAGGGGACGGAGAGAGAGAGAGAAACAGGGGGACGGAGAGAGAGAGAGAAACAGGGGGACGGGAGAGAGAGAGAGAAACAGGGGGACGGAGAGAGAGAGAGAAACAGGGGGACGGAGAGAGGGAGAGAAACAGGGGGACGGAGAGAGAGAGAGAAACATGGGGACGGAGAGAGGGAGAGAAACAGGGGGACGGAGAGAGAGAGAAACAGGGGGACGGAGAGAGAGAGAGAGAAACAGGGGGACGAGAGAGAGAGAGAAACAGGGGGACGGAGAGAGGGAGAGAAACAGGGGGACGGAGAGAGAGAGAGAAACATGGGGACGGAGAGAGAGAGAGAAACAGGGGGACGGAGAGAGAGAGAAACAGGGGGACGGAGAGAGAGAGAGAGAAACAGGGGGACAGAGAGAGAGAGAGAAACAGGGGGACAGAGAGAGAGAGAGAAACAGGGGGACAGAGAGAGAGAGAGAAACAGGGGGACAGAGAGAGAGAGAGAAACAGGGGACAGAGAGAGAGAGAGAGAAACAGGGGGACAGAGAGAGAGAGAGAAACAGGGGGACAGAGAGAGAGAGAGAAACAGGGGGACAGAGAGAGCGAGAGAGAAACAGGGGGACAGAGAGAGAGAGAGAGAAACAGGGGGACGGAGAAAGAGGGGGAGAGAAAGAGAAACAGGGGGACGGAGAGAGGGAGAGAAACAGGGGGACGGAGAGAGGGAGAGAGAGAAACAGGGGGACGGAGAGAGAGAGAGAAACATGGGGACGGAGAGAGGGAGAGACAGGGGGACGGAGAGAGGGAGAGAAACAGGGGGAGGGAGAGAGAGAGAGAAACAGGGGGACGGAGAGAGGGAGAGAAACATGGGGACGGAGAGAGAGAGAGAAACATGGGGACGGAGAGAGAGAGAGAAACAGGGGGACGGAGAGAGAGAGAGAAACATGGGGACGGAGAGAGAGATAGAAACAGGGGACGGAGAGAGAGAGAGAGGGGGAGAGAGAGAAACAGGGGGACGGAGAGAGAGAGAGAAACAGGGGGACGGAGAGAGAGAGAGAAACAGGGGGACGGAGAGAGAGAGAGAGAAACAGGGGACGGAGAGAGGGGAGAGAAACAGGGGGACGGAGAGGGAGAGAAACAGGGGGACGGAGAGAGAGGGAGAGAAACAGGGGGACGGAGAGAGGGAGAGAAACATGGGGACGGAGAGAGGGAGAGAAACAGGGGGACGGAGAGAGAGAGAGAGAAACAGGGGGACGAGAGAGAGAGAGAGAGAAACAGGGGACAGAGAGAGAGAGAGAAACAGGGGGACAGAGAGAGAGAGAGAAACAGGGGGACGGAGAAAGAGGGAGAGAGAAACAGGGGGACGGAGAGAGGGAGAGAAACGGGGACGGAGGAGGGAGAGAGAGAAACAGGGGGACGGAGAGAGAGAGAGAAACATGGGGACGGAGAGAGGGAGAGACAGGGGGACCGAGAGAGGGAGAGAAACGGGGAGGGAGAGAGAGAGAAACATGGGGACGGAGAGAGAGAGAGAAACAGGGGGACGGAGAGAGAGAGAGAAACAGGGGGACGGAGAGAGAGAGAGAAACAGGGGGACGGAGAGAGAGAGAGAAACATGGGGACGGAGAGAGAGATAGAAACAGGGGGACGGAGAGAAACAGGGGACGGAGAGAGAGAGAGAGAGAGAGAGAAACAGGGGGACGGAGAGAGAGAGAGAGAAACAGGGGGACGGAGAGAGAGAGAGAGAAACAGGGGGACGGAGAGAGAGAGAGAGAAACAGGGGGACGGAGAGAGAGAGAGAGAAACAGGGGGACGGAGAGAGAGAGAGAGAAACAGGGGGACGGAGAGAGAGAGAGAGAAACAGGGGGACGGAGAGAGAGAGAGAGAAACAGGGGGACGGAGAGAGAGAGAGAGAAACAGGGGGACGGAGAGAGAGAGAGAGAAACAGGGGGACGGAGAGAGAGAGAAACAGGGGGACGGAGAGAGAAACGGGAGGGGAGAGAGAAACTGGGGGACGGAGAGAGGGAGAGAAACAGGGGGACGGAGAGAGAGGGAGAGAAACAGGGGGACGGAGAGAGACAGAGAGAAACAGTGGGACGGAGAGAGACAGAGAGAGAAACAGTGGGACGGAGAGAGACAGAGAGAAACAGTGGGACGGAGAGAGACAGAGAAAGAAAGGGGGACCGAGAGACACAGAGAGAGTAGCAGGGGACAGAGAGAGACAGGGGGACGGAGAGAGACAGAGAAAGAAAGGGGGACCGAGAGACACAGAGAGAGTAGCAGGGGGACAGAGAGAGACAGGGGGACGGAGAGAGACAGAGGAAGAAAGGGGGACCGAGAGACACAGAGAGAGTAGCAGGGGACAGAGAGAGACAGAGAGAAACAGTGGGACGGAGAGAGACAGAAAGAAAGGGGGACCGAGAGACACAGAGAGAGTAGCAGGGGACAGAGAGAGACAGGGGACGGAGAGACAGAAAGAGACAAACCGACAGAGAGAGAGAGAGAAACAGGGGGACGGAGAGGAACAAAATCACAATGATAAAAGGATCTGACATCATTTACCTAAACAGAGCTTCAAATAGTCTTCTACTCCCCTCTTTTTTTTCTCAGAACCACACCAGACCGCGTTATAAGCATTGAATGAATTAAGTGAATGTATTAACACCACCACCCAGTATGGAGCCTGCAGTACAAAGCAACACCTAGAGCAACAGATATGCTGTTAGCTAGATGAACCGCTATCACGAAGAAGAAAGAAGAATTAATGATCTATCTTACTTCATGATGCATCTTTTGTCCTACGCCCTGGCTCCTTAGCCAATACACAACTAACTATCAATATCATGATGCATCTTTAGTCCTACGCCCTGGCTCCTTAGTCAATACTCAACTAACTATCAATATCATGATGCATCTTTAGTCCTACGCCCTGGCTCCTTAGTCAATACTCAACTAACTATCAATATTATGATGCATCTTTAGTCCTACGCCCTGGCTCCTTAGTCAATACTCAACTAACTATCAATATTATGATGCATCTTTTGTCCTACGCCCTGGCTCCTTAATCAATACTCAACTAACTATCAATATCATGATGCATCTTTAGTCCTACGCCCTGGCTCCTTAGTCAATACTCAACTAACTATCAATATCATGATGCATCTTTAGTCCTACGCCCTGGCTCCTTAGTCAATACTCAACTAACTATCAATATCATGATGCATCTTTAGTCCTACGCCCTGGCTCCTTAGTCAATACTCAACTAACTATCAATATCATGATGCGTTTTTAGTCCTACGCCCTGGCTCCTTAATCAATACTCAACTAACTATCAATATCAATAACACAGGGAGATATAAAGAAGAGGAGAAGGGAGCGAAGGAAGGCTAAGGGGAACTGGGAGAATGAAAGCAGGTAAAGGAGATGTATAGATTAGAAAGAGAGGGGGAGAGTTGTTGAAAAGAGGGCGAGGGTGTTTGTTAGGTTTGTGGTGAAGATTTTAATTAGTAATAATTGGCCACTGAGGGAGGGATGGAGGGATAAGGTGAGAGAGGATAACTGGCAGTGATGACGAAACAATCCCTGTCTCTCTCCCCTCCTGTCTCTCTCCCCTCCTGTCTCTCTCTCCCTCCTCTCCCTGGTGTGTGTTGCTGACTCTCTGTGGTTTTGACACGGTAACAATGCAGTATCGGTACACAGGTGGACTCTGGGGCTGTGGTTGTCTGGTCTACCTGCCAAAGGTTCCCTACTCTAACAACAACAACAAACGCACACACGCCTGCACATACACACACTCCGCCTGACGCTCTTACGTCATTCTACCAGATTCTCTTTCTCTCCCCATTTCTCTCTCCATGTTTCTTAATTCTTCTCCTCTTCTCCACCAGTCTTCCAGGGCTGTTACACTGGAGTCTGGACAGTTAATGTTGGTTAACAGTCTGAGGCAGTTCAACTGTTAGGGGCTGTTAGTTAATGGATGGCTGTGTTTAGTATCTCTCTGTTGGTTGAACATGCTGTGCTCTGCAGGCTGTGTGCACTACACAGTGAGACACCCCAGCAGGCCTGTACCACAGGGACACTGACTGTGTCCCAAATGGCACCCTGTCCACTATATTGTGCACTACTTTGACCAGAGTTGTATGGGCTATGGTAGGGTGCCATTTGGGAAGCAATATAAGTGTGTTTCAACAGGCCTGTGATCATTGTCTGAACTGTCTGATGTCGCACAATGACAGATCATCTCTGTGGGCGAGAATGAAGTAGAACTGAGCTGTTGACAGGCTGAGACACTGTCCTAGTCACCACCAAACACAAACTCACACCATCTACACACACAGAATGATATAGTGAGAAAACGAGGCACTGTGACAACAGCTCATCTCATTTTAATTCCCTACAGTCATCAACCCTCCCACCCTCCATTTTCACTAACTCCTTCCTCCCACCCTGCATTTTCACTCACCCCTTCCTCCCACCCTCCATTTTCACTCACCCCTTCCTCCCACCCTCCATTTTCACTAACTCCTTCCTCCCACCCTGCATTTTCACTCACCCCTTCCTCCCACCCTCCATTTTCACTCACCCCTTCCTCCCACCCTCCATTTTCACTCACCCCTTCCTCCCACCCTCCATTTTCACTAACCCCTTCCTCCCACCCTGCATTTTCACTCACCCCTTCCTCCCACCCTGCATTTTCACCCTCCTCACCCCTTCCTCCCACCCTCCATAACTCCTTTCCCACTCACCCCTTCCTCCCACCCCTCCCACCCTCCTCCCACCCTCCATTTTCACTCACCCCTTCCTCCCACCCTCCATTTTCACTAACTCCTTCCTCCCACCCTCCTCTCATCTATTCCCTCTCTTTCTCCCCTCTCTGTCTATTGGTCTTCTCATGTACTCTTTCTCCCCTCTCTGTCTATTGGTCTTCTCATGTACTCTTTCTCCCCTCTCTGTCTATTGGTCTTCTCATGTACTCTTTCTCCCCTCTCTGTCTATTGGTCTTCTCATGTACTCTTTCTCCCCTCTCTGTCTATTGGTCTTCTCATGTACTCTTTCTCCCCTCTCTGTCTATTGGTCTTCTCATGTACTCTTTCTCCCCTCTCTGTCTATTGGTCTTCTCATGTACTCTTTCTCCCACTGTGAAGTTTAACTCAACAATGACAAAAAGCTGGTATCCAACAGTCTACCACCATGCTTTTAACACTCACACACACACATACACACATCCAACCAAGGACAACCACAAGCAGAGACAAAGACACACACAAACACACACACGCCTACACACATCCAAACAAGGACAACCACAAGCAGAGAGATAAAGACACACACAAACACAAATAACGGAGGACATCATAGCTAAGTGAATACATTAAAGAGTCCAAACAAGGAAACCACAAAACACAGTCAGACCAACCACATAATTACTACATCCATCCAACCAGGACAACGGGACAAGTTGGAGATAAAGGGGACACAAACACAAAGGGGAGGACATCATAGCTAAGTGAATACATTAAAGAGTGTATGAATCTCTAAACACAGTCAGACCAACCACATAATTACTGCATCCACACCAGGACAGAGAGGAAGGAGAGGAGGGGGAGGGGAGGGAGAGAGGGAAGGAGAGGGAAGGAGGGGAGGAAGAGAGAGGCGGAGGGAGGAGAGAGAGGAAGTGAGGGAAGGAGAGGGAAGAGAGGGGGAGGGAGGAGAGAGGGGGAGGGAGGAGAGAGGGGGAGGGAGAGAGAGAGGGGAGGGAAGAGAGAAGGGGAGGGATGAGAGAGGGGGAGGGAGGAGAGAGGGGGAGGGAAGAGAGAAGGGGAGGGATGAGAGGGGGAGGGATGAGAGAGGGGGAGGGAAGAGAGAGGGGGAGGGATGAGAGAGGTGGAGGGAAGGGGAGGGAGAGAGGGGAGGGATGAGAGATGGTGGAAGAGAGAGAGGGATGAGAGGGGAGGGAAGAGAGAGGGGAAGGGAGGAGAGGGAGGGGAAGGGAAGAGAGGGGGAGGGAGGCGAGAGGGGAAGGGAAGAGAGGGGGAGGGAGGAGAGAGGGGAAGGGATGAGAGAGGGGGAGGGAGGAGAGAGGGTGGGAGAGATTGAGGGTGGGAGGAGAGCGGGGGGGGAGAGAGAGAGAGAGGGAGGGAGGAGAACAGAGGAGAGAAAGGGAAAACAAGGAAGAAGGAAGTGAATGACGAAAGAGGGAGAGAAGGAGAGATGGAGGGTAGGGATGTATAATACCATATGCAGTGAATATGTTATAATTCACTCAGTGTGATATAACATGTATCAATTATCTTTGTTGGTTGGAATGATGTCCAAAGACATGGTGGTGTTATAATTCACTCTTTGTTTGTTACAGGTCGTACAGCCTCCAACATTTTATAAGACCACCCTGTGTGATAGAGATGTATAGGTGGGATATCATCACTGTGTGATAGAGATGTATAGAGATGTATAGGTGGGATATCATCGCTGTGATAGAGATGTATAGGTGAGATATGTGATAGAGATGTATAGGGGATATCATCACTGTGTGATAGAGATGTATAGAGATATCATGATAGAGATGTATAGGTGGGATATCATCTGTGCTGTGAGATGATAGGTGAGATGTATAGATGTATAGGTGGGATATCATCGCTGTGTGATAGAGATGATAGATATCATCGCTGTGATGATGTATAGGTGGGTTATCATTGCGGTGTGATAGAGATGTACAGTATAGCTGGGATATCATCTCCTCATGGACTCACACTTGGCAGGCAGGCCGTAGCCCCCTGTAATCTTAGCCTCTCCTGTCTCACACCCTTGAAGCTCAGCACATTCAGACCTCAGGAGGGGGCCGGCCGTGCGGTGGATTGCACCATCCACTGAGGAGAGAGGGAAGAGAGAGAAGAGAGGGAAGTGAGGATGAATATTTGTACAATTTGTATAAACTGTCAACAACAACAAATGTTAATGAGGTATGAAGTGAATTGACAATTGCCTGTGCATTGTTAATGTGAGAGGAGGGGTGAGAGATATAATTTACATGCATATAAAACACACACACACACACACACACACACACACACACACACACACACACACGCTCCCACACACGCTCCCACACACGCTCCCACACACGCTCCCACTGTGGAACCCTTCATATTGATGAGCAATATCAGTTGACGTTATCTAAATCGAGGGAAATTATTATTTGATTTGGGAGACACTTTATCTCCTTCCCATGATCATTGAACTAACAATCATTAGTGCACAGCACCCCTCACTCCAGCTCTAACAACTCCACAGCTCCATATGGGACTGGGAGTGGGGGGGGTGTGTGAGTTCAGTGTGTTGGGTTGGATCCTTCCTGGAACATCACTTATTATCACCCTGCCCTGCCACAGTGTCATACATTATCACCCTGCCCTGCCACTGTGTCATACATTATCACCCTGTCCTGCCACTGTGTCATACATTATCACCCTGCCCTGCCACTGTGTCATACATTATCACCCTGCCCTGCCACTGTGTCGTACATTATTGCCCTGCCCTGCCACTGTGTCATATATTATCACCATGCCCTGCCACTGTGTCATATATTATCACCATGCCCTGCCACTGTGTCATACATTATCACCATGCCCTGCCACTGTGTCATACATTATCACCATGTCCTGTGTCATACATTATCACCCCGCCCTGACACTGTGTGATACATTATCGTCCTACCCTGCCAATGTGTCATACATTATCACCCTGCACTGACACTGTGTCATACATTATTGCCATGTGACAAGGGGTGGAAGGCAGGGTACGATGGCTGACTGACTGTCTGAGAAAGAAACACACAGACCGACTGTCTAGGTCCCCTGGGGGATAGAGAAGCAGCATTTAGTTACAGTGCTGCTGTGTGAATAGAACTGGAGGTGACGCGCACCAGACAGCTAGTCACCCCCACCGACACACACTCTCACTCACTGAAATAGAGAACAAGTGTTATAACAAGACCAAGAGAGGAGAAAGGAGAGAGGGAGGGATGGAGGAGAGATGGGAGATGGAGGGAAAGAGCGATAGATGTATAAATAGTTTGATGGAAGAGACATACAGATATAGTTAGAGAATAGGAGAGAGAAAAAGGAGAGATGGGAGAGGAAGAAGATCATAGCAAGGTCGTTTTTAATTTCAGGTTCCTTATGTTTGACCTTGTATTTGACAGAGTTACGTGATGTGAGTGTGCGCGTGTGGTTTGTGTCTGTGGTGTGTGTGTGTCTGCGGTGTGTGTGTGTGTCACAACCTCCAGTGTAAGGATTTGTGGGGGTGTATGAAATATGCGTTCTCTATGATCCTGGCTTATATACCAGACAGCTCCAAATACCTGCCACTGCTCACAAACCTGCATTTATCAGACTACAGAGAACAGACACATGACTGTTTCAAGTCGCAGACCTACAAAGACAATGTGACGACACAAAAACAACAAAGATACAAAGACAATATCTCTCACAGCTCTAGAATGACTGTAGTCATTCAATGTGACAAGTGGGAATACTAACAAGTTCACTTAAAAGAAAATGAAAAAACAGAGATTTAAAAAAGAAAGTGATGAGAGAAATAAAGAAAACTCAGAGAGGGGCAGTCATTAAAGAGGGAGAATAAAGAGACATGAGAAATGAAAGGAGAGGAGAATGGTAGAGAGCATGACAGGAGAGATTTGAGGACAGAGATTTTAAAAAAGAAAGTGATGAGAGAAATAAAGAAAACTCAGAGAGGGGCAGTCATTAAAGAGAATAAAGAGACATGGGAAATGAAAGGAGAGGAGAATGGTAGAGAGCATGACAGGAGAGATTTGAGGACAGAGATTTAAAAAAGAAAGTGATGAGAGAAATAAAGAAAACTCAGAGAGGGGCAGTCATTAAAGAGGGAGAATAAAGAGACATGAGAAATGAAAGGAGAGGAGAATGGTAGAGAGCATGACAGGAGAGATTTGAGGACAGAGATTTAAAAAAGAAAGTGATGAGAGAAATAAAGAACTTAGAGAGGGGCAGTCATTAAAGAGGGAGAATAAAGAGACATGAGAAATGAAAGGAGAGGAGAATGGTAGAGAGCATGACAGGAGAGATTTGAGGACAGAGATTTAAAAAAGAAAGTGATGAGAGAAATAAAGAAAACTCAGAGAGGGGCAGTCATTAAAAGGGAGAATAAAGAGACATGAGAAATGAAAGAGAGGAGAATGGTAGAGAGCATGACAGGAGAGATTTGAGGACAGAGATTTTAAAAAAGAAAGTGATGAGAGAAATAAAGAAAACTCAGAGAGGGGCAGTCATTAAAGAGGGAGAATAAAGAGACATGAGAAATGAAAGGAGAGGAGAATGGTAGAGAGCATGACAGGAGAGATTTGAGGACAGAGATTTAAAAAAGAAAGTGATGAGAGAAATAAAGAACTTAGAGAGGGGCAGTCATTAAAGAGGGAGAATAAAGAGACATGAGAAATGAAAGGAGAGGAGAATGGTAGAGAGCATGACAGGAGAGATTTGAGGACAGAGATTTAAAAAAGAAAGTGATGAGAGAAATAAAGAAAACTCAGAGAGGGGCAGTCATTAAAGAGAATAAAGAGAAAAGAGAGGAATGTGAGAAACAAGAGGAGGGTTGAAGAAGAATAGGATTAAGTAGAAGAAACAACAGGTGATGAGAGGAAACAAGGGAAAAGAGGAGGTGCAGGAGGAGCAGAAGAGACGAGGGGTGCAGGAGGAGCAGAAGAGAGGAGGGGTGCAGGAGGAGCAGAAGAGAGGAGGGGTGCAGGAGGAGCAGAAGACAAGAGGGGTGCAGGAGGAGCAGAAGACAAGAGGGGTGCAGGAGGAGCAGAAGAGAGGAGGGGTGCAGGAGGAGAAAGAGAGAAGAGGGGTGCAGGAGGAGCAAAAGAGAGGAGGGGTGCAGGAGGAGCAGAAGAGAGGAGGGGTGCAGGAGGAGCAGAAGACAAGAGGGGTGCAGGATGAGCAGAAGAGAGGAGGGGTGCAGGAGGATCGGAAGAGAGGAGGGGTGCAGGTGGAACAGAAGAGGGGTGCAGGAGGAGCAGAAGAGAGGAGGGGTGCAGGAGGAGCAGAAGAGAAGAGGGGTGCAGGAGGAACAGAAGAGGGGTGCAGGAGGAACAGAAGAGAAGAGGGGTGCAGGAGGAGCAGAAGAGAGGAGGGGTGCAGGAGGAGCAGAAGAGGGGTGCAGGAGGAACAGAAGAGAAGAGGGGTGCAGGAGGAGCAGAAGAGAGGAGGGGTGCAGGAGGAGCAGAAGAGAAGAGGGGTGCAGGAGGAGCAGAAGAGAGGAGGGGTGCAGGAGGAGCAGAAGACAAGAGGGGTGCAGGCAGAGTAGAAGAGAGGTGGTGTGCAGGAGGAGCAGAAGACAAGAGGGGTGCAGGAGGAGCAGAAGAGAGGAGGGGTGCAGGCAGAGTAGAAGAGAGGTGGTGTGCAGGAGGAGCAGAAGACAAGAGGGGTGCAGGCAGAGTAGAAGAGAGGAGGTGTGCAGGAGGAGCAGAAGAGAGGAGGGGTGCAGGAGGAGAAAAAGAGAAGAGGGGTGCAGGAGGAGCAAAAGAGAGGAGGGGTGCAGGAGGAGCAGAAGAGAGGAGGGGTGCAGGAGGAGCAGAAGACAAGAGAGGTGCAGGATGAGCAGAAGAGAAGAGGGGTGCAGGAGGAGAAGAGAGGAGGGGTGCAGGTGGAACAGAAGAGGGGTGCAGGAGGAGCAGAAGAGAGGAGGGGTGCAGGAGGAGCAGAAGAGAGGAGGGGTGCAGGAGGAGCAAAAGAGAAGAGGGGTGCAGGAGGAGCAGAAGAGAGGAGGGGTGCAGGAGGAGCAAAAGAGAGGAGGGGTGCAGGAGGAGCAGAAGAGAGGAGGGGTGCAGGAGGAGCAGAAGACAAGAGGGGTGCAGGAGGAGCAGAAGAGAGGAGGGGTGCAGGAGGAGCAGAAGAGAGGAGGGGTGCAGGAGGAGCAGAAGAGAGGAGGGGTGCAGGAGGAGCAGAAGACAAGAGGGGTGCAGGAGGAGCAGAAGAGAGGAGGGGTGCAGGAGGAGAAAAAGAGAAGAGGGGTGCAGGAGGAGCAAAAGAGGAGGGGTGCAGGAGGAGCAGAAGAGAGGAGGGGTGCAGGAGGAGCAGAAGACAAGAGGGGTGCAGGATGAGCAGAAGAGAAGAGGGGTGCAGGAGGATCGGAAGAGAGGAGGGGTGCAGGTGGAACAGAAGAGGGGTGCAGGAGGAGCAGAAGAGAGGAGGGGTGCAGGAGGAGCAGAAGAGAGGAGGGGTGCAGGAGGAGCAGAAGAGAGGAGGGGTGCAGGAGGAGCAGAAGACAAGAGGGGTGCAGGAGGAGCAAAAGAGAAGAGGGGTGCAGGAGGAGCAGAAGAGAGGAGGGGTGCAGGAGGAGCAAAAGAGAGGAGGGGTGCAGGAGGAGCAGAAGAGAGGAGGGGTGCAGGAGGAGCAGAAGACAAGAGGGGTGCAGGAGGAGCAGAAGAGAAGAGGGGTGCAGGAGGAGCAGAAGAGAAGAGGGGTGCAGGAGGAGCAGAAGAGAAGAGGGGTGCAGGAGGAGCAGAAGAGAAGAGGGGTGCCGGAGGAGCAGAAGACAAGAGGGGTGCAGGAGGAGCAGAAGAGAGGAGGGGTGCAGGAGGAGCAGAAGACAAGAGGGGTGCAGGCAGAGCAGAAGACAAGAGGGGTGCAGGCAGAGCAGAAGAGAAGGTGGGGTGCAGGCAGAGTGGAAGAGAGAGGGGTGCAGGAGGAGCAGAAGAGAAGAGGGGTGCAGGAGGAGCAGAAGACAAGAGGGGTGCAGGCAGAGTAGAAGAGAGGTGGTGTGCAGGAGGAGCAGAAGAGAGGAGGGGTGCAGGCAGAGCAGAAGAGAGGAGGGGTGCAGGAGGAGCAGAAGAGAGGAGGGGTGAGTGTTGGCTTCAGGGACCTGCCAGGACAGTGTTTCAGTCTTACTGTCATCTCCCTACAACCTCCCTTATCATTAAACACTGTCAGCTAGAGGAGAAGGAGGTGATAATTGGCTCTATGCTTACCTGGCTGGGAGGCTGCTTTTCTCAGCAAAACACACTCAGAGACGCACACACACACACACATGCACACAAACACATAGATACACACATAAACCACTACACTCACAGACACACAACACGCAAAAACACACTCTTACTTGCTGTACATATGGAATACTAAGTCGCAGCAGATAACCTTGCCAGCTGACCGGTGATAGGTCCAGAGCCTGTCTGTTAAACTAATGGGGTGGAACTATTGCCTTTCCCAGAGTCCCCCAGCGAGAGGGCCAATCATTTATTTCAGCCTGGTTGCCATGGCAATATTTAGGATGGTCTGGTGGTGGACACCGTACAGTCCAGGCTCAAAGACAACATCAGCAGTATAGTGTGTGTTTTGGGGGAAAACCTGGGTTCAGAAACACGTGTATTCGATTTTTTGATATTTAAATACTTGTTTTCTGTGTAATTGAGTATTTGATATTAAATACTTGTTATCTGTGTATTTGAGTATTTCTAATAATGTGGCCCCAATCAACTTCTTCTTTTGAAAGTATTTTCAACTACTTATTTCAAATAATATTTTCAAATATCTGGGTTAAATGCATTTGAGTCAGTGTATTTCAGTATTTTCAAATAAATTCAAATATTCACCTACTTAGTAATATAGATATTTTACATAGTATTTGAACCCAGATCCTGTTGGGGGAAGTGATTAATTTATCTTACGCTGACTGTATATGGACAGTGTATATAGCAGTGGTCACCAACCTTTTCTGAGTCAAAATGCAGTCTGAGATCTACCGCTCATTTAAAATAAAATAAAAACAAGACTTAAAACGTAAGCCTATGCAACATGAACCAATTAAAACCAGTTCTGTAGCGATGAGGTTTGTGCATTTGACTATAGGCCCAATACATTATCACTGCATGTTCTTCTCAGACCATTTTCAAATTATATATATTTTTTGTGTGTATGTATGTATGTATATATAATCACACTGGTAATTTATCATTTGTTGTGTCACTTGTGAGGCACAGCTGAGTGAGCATAATAATTGGCAAATATATGTATATATTTTGTGGTTGTACTTTTACCCCCTTTTCATGAAATCTAATTGGTATCAGTCTTGTCCCATCGTTGCAACTCCCCGACCGACTCTGGAAAGGCAAAGGTTGAGAGTCCTCCGAAACACACCCTGCCAAGCTGCACTGCTTCTTGACACACTGCTCGTTTAACCCAGAATCCAGACACCGTCCAGCTGGTGACCGAAGTCAGCATGCAGGGTCCCGGCCCACCACAAGGAGTCGCTAGAGCGCGATGGGACAAGGAAATCCCAGCCGGTCAAGCCCTCCCCTAACCCGGAGCAGCATCCCTCCTCCCTCACTCCGCTGAGAAAAGGGGACATAGTCTTCCAGCTGATGGCGATGGCATTATTTCTGCCTCGTGCACCAATTCATGTTGTTACTCCTATGACCAGAGAAAGTGGAATATTCCTTGATATTAAAAAAGACACAAGCAGCTAATAATACCAACGCTAGTTTATCGGATCACTTTGCTGTACTCCTTCAATTCAGCTGCAGTGCTGGTTGTAGCGTGGGTGGAAGTAGGGAGAACGCACATTTCATGGCTTAAAGTGTTGACAGGGCTGAATAACAACTGAAACATGAAGTCAGTCATAAAAACAGCAGCTCTTTGCTGTATTCGTTGACAATCTCTCTCGTCATGGCTTTAAAAGTTTTGAAATCTCACAGTATCAACTTTGCTATGAGCTCGAGGTTTCTTTTTACAGTCTATGGCTCGTGGAAACTGTGCAGACACAGTGATCTGAGCTATCTGATTGGCCAGCGATAGGCACTCTTGACTTAGTGTCTAGACCTGCCGGGTAGGTGGAGTTCTACCTTTAGACACATGAAATGGTTGAAAATGGGAACACTGCCTTCCTGGTGCTATGGCTGCTGGATCAAGGGCACCAACAGCACAAATAAATAAATAATGTTTTTTTTTACAGAAATGTTTGATGATCGACTAGAAATGCCTTGGATATACACCAGTTGGTGACCACTGGTATATAGAGTAGTGACTGGCATTGACAAGAATAACACTTATTTTTAACTGATCTTGTTTTCTTAAGAGACTTTAGCAGATCTGTGAATTGACTATAAGTGAATGCTGCATTATTATGTATGTGTAGGTGTTTTGACATGGAGCTCATTCTATGCTGTTCCCCAGCAGCCCACAGAGCACACACACACACACACATCACAGTACAGCTCATCTCTGCTACCCACTCTGCCTGCCTGCCTCCTGTTAGCCACTGTGAGACACACAGTTGAACAGTTGAAAAACACTGGCCTATTGTGAATGTGATGTATGCAGGACAAATAATTTCCCTTCTCTCTTCAAATCCTAATCTATCAACTTCATCACCCACTGAGCTCCTGCTCACTGCCTTTATGTCCCTCCCTCACTGTCTTTCAAACATTTCCCCTTGTTTATCTCTGTCTCCCCCTCTCTTTAAAGGTCTGACCAGTCTGTACCTGCCTACTTGTTTATCTCTGTCTCCCCCTCTCTTTAAAGGTCTGACCAGTCTGTACCTGCCTACTTGTTTATCTCTGTCTCCCCTCTCTTTAAAGGTCTGACCAGTCTGTACCTGCCTACTTGTTTATCTCTGTCTCCCCCTCTCTTTAAAGGTCTGACCAGTCTGTACCTGCCTACTTGTTTATCTCTGTCTCCCCCTCTCTTTAAAGGTCTGACCAGTCTGTACCTGCCTACTTGTTTATCTCTGTCTCCCCCTCTCTTTAAAGGTCTGTTTACCAGTCTGTACCTGCCTACTTGTTTATCTCTGTCTCCCTCTTTAAAGGTCTGACCAGTCTGTACCTGCCTAATTAGCATCTCCCTTTACTCTGCCATAAAGAACAGAGGAGAGGGGGGGGAACGAGGGGAAACAGAAGAAAAAGAGAGAGAGAAAGTGAGATTGCCAGTGATAGAGAAGATGGGAGAAAAAGCATATCCACTGTTGATCTAGAGCTGATACACGGTGAGAGGAGAACATATAGAACCAGATATCTAGAGTTGATATACAGTGAGAGGAGAGGATATAGAACCAGATATCTAGAGTTGATATACAGTGAGAGGAGAGGATATAGAACCAGATATCTAGAGTTGATATACAGTGAGAGGAGAACATATAGAACCAGATATCTAGAGTTGATATACAGTGAGAGGAGAGGATATAGAACCAGATATCTAGAGTTGATATACAGTGAGAGGAGAGCATATAGAACCAGATATCTAGAGCTGATACACAGTGAGAGGAGAACATATAGAACCAGATATCTAGAGCTGATACACGGTGAGAGGAGAGCATATAGAACCAGATATCTAGAGTTGATATACAGTGAGAGGAGAACATATAGAACCAGATATCTAGAGTTGATATACTGTGAGAGGAGAGCGTATAGAACCAGATATCTAGAGTTGATATACAGTGAGAGGAGTATAACATATAGAACCAGATATCTAGAGTTGATATACAGTGAGAGGAGAACATATAGAACCAGATATCTAGAGCTGATATACAGCTGAGAGGAGAACATATAGAACCAGATATCTAGAGTTGATATACAGTGAGAGGAGAACATATAGAACCAGATATCTAGAGTTGATATACAGTGAGAGGAGAACATATAGAACCAGATATCTAGAGTTGATATACAGTGAGAGAGAGAACATATGATCTGGTATAATCCTCCTTAGAGAGAAGCTGAGTATAGAACCAGATATCTAGAGTTGATATACCAGATATCTGGTGAGAGAGAAGCTGAACCAGATATCTGGTGGTATAGAACCAGATATCTGGTGGTATAATCCTCCTTAGAGAGAAGCTGAGTACGGAACCAGATATCTGGTGGTATAATCCTCCTTAGAGAGAAGCTGAGTACGGAACCAGATATCTGGTGGTATAATCCTCCTTAGAGAGAAGCTGAGTACGGAACCAGATATCTGGTGGTATAATCCTCCTTAGAGAGAAGCTGAGTACGGAACCAGATATCTGGTGGTATAATCCTCCTTAGAGAGAAGCTGAGTACGGAACCAGATATCTGGTGGTATAATCCTCCTTAGAGAGAAGCTGAGTATAATCCTCCTTAGAGAGAAGCTGAGGAACCAGATATCTGGTGGTATAATCCTCCTTAGAGAGAAGCTGAGTACGGAACCAGATATCTGGTGGTATAATCCTCCTTAGAGAGAAGCTGAGTATGGAACCAGATATCTGGTGGTATAATCCTCCTTAGAGAGAAACTGAGTACGGAACCAGATATCTGGTGGTATAATCCTCCTTAGAGAGAAGCTGAGTATGGAACCAGATATCTGGTGGTATAATCCTCCTTGGAACCAGATAGAGAAGCTGAGTATGGAACCAGATATCTGGATATCTGGTATAATCCTCCTTAGAGAGAAGCTGATGGAACCAGATATCTGGTGGTATAACGGAACCAGATATCTGGTGGTATAATCCTCCTTAGAGAGAAGCTGAGTACGGAACCAGATATCTGGTGGTATAATCCTCCTGAGAGAGAAGCTGAGTACGGAACCAGATATCTGGTGGTATAATCCTCCTTAGAGAGAAGCTGAGTACGGAACCAGATATCTGGTGGTATAATCCTCTTTAGAGAGAAGCTGAGTACGGAACCAGATATCTGGTGGTATAATCCTCCTTAGAGAGAAGCTGAGTATGGAACCAGATATCTGGTGGTATAATCCTCCTGAGAGAGAAGCTGAGTATGGAACCAGATATCTGGTGGTATAATCCTCCTTAGAGAGAAGCTGAGTATAGAACCAGATATCTGGTGGTATAATCCTCCTTAGAGAGAAGCTGAGTATAGAACCAGATATCTGGTGGTATAATCCTCCTTAGAGAGAAGCTGAGTATGGAACCAGATATCTGGTGGTATAATCCTCTTTAGAGAGAAGCTGAGTACGGAACCAGATATCTGGTGGTATAATCCTCCTTTAGAGAGAAGCTGAGTATGGAACCAGATATCTGGTGGTATAATCCTCCTGAGAGAGAAGCTGAGTATGGAACCAGATATCTGGTGGTATAATCCTCCTTAGAGAGAAGCTGAGTACGGAACCAGATATCTGGTGGTATAATCCTCCTTAGAGAGAAGCTGAGTATAGAACCAGATATCTGGTGGTATAATCCTCCTTAGAGAGAAGCTGAGTACGGAACCAGATATCTGGTGGTATAATCCTCCTTAGAGAGAAGCTGAGTATGGAACCAGATACACTACATGGTGTCTAATTCCAAAATCATGTTTATTAATATGGAGTTGGTCCCCACTTTGCTGCTATAACAGCCTCCGCTCTTCTGGGAAGGCTTTCCACAAGATGTTGGAACATTGCTGTGGGGACATTCTTCCATTCAGCCACAAGAGCATAGTGAGGTCGGGCGCTGATGTTGGGTGATTATTTCTGCTTTTTGTGACTCCTCTCTTTGGCTGGAAAAATGGCTGTGTTTTTCTGTGACTCGACTCTGACCTAACATACAGTGGGGCAAAAAAGTATTTAGTCAGCCACCAATTGTGCAAGTTCTCCCACTTAAAAAGATGAGAGAGGCCTGTAATTTTCAGCATAGGTACACTTCAACTATGACAGACAAAATGAGAAAACAAATCCTGAAAATCACATTGTAGGATTTTTTATTTAATTTATTTGCAAATTATGGTGGAAAATAAGTATTTGGTCACCTACAAACAAACAAGCAAGATTTCTGGCTCTCACAGACCTGTAACTTCTTCTTTAAGAGGCTCCTCTGTCCTCCACTCGTTACCTGTATTAATGGCACCTGTTTGAACTTGTTATCAGTATAAAAGACACCTGTCCACAACCTCAAACAGTCACACTCCAAACTCCACTATGGCCAAGACCAAAGAGCTGTCAAAGGACACCAGAAACAAAATTGTAGCAACCTGAGACACTACCATGGACATGCAGCGACAGGAAGACTGCCTGGGATAGACCAAACACAGCTGGCCTTCTGGGTGAATAACACACACACAAACACACTTTGGCACGCACTCACACACACGGTTGCACTCACATGGTCACACCCTCAGCTGGGGGGGTGGGGGTGTCTGAGTGACTGGCCACTAGTAGTACAGATTTATCACTGGTATCGATTACCTCCACAGTCTCTCAACACCCCACACACGCCGCAAAGCACTGACTTAACAACAGACTGAGAAATGACTGTTTATATACACAGCACCCCATAGTAATAAATGATATACAGTGCATTCAGAAAGGATTCAGGACGCTTCCCTTTTAACACATTTTGTTACGTTACAGCCTTAATCTAAAACTGATTCAATAAAAACTGTTCCTCAACCTACACACAATACCTTACAATGATAAGCAAAAATATTATTTAAAAAAAAAATGTTTGCAAATGTATAAATAACAAAAAATTTACAAAATTTACTTAAGTATTCAGACCCTTTGCTATCGGACTCGAAATTGAGCTCAGCTGCAGCCTGTTTCCAAATATCATCCTTGAGATGTTTCTACAACTTGATTGGAGTCTACCTGTGGTAAATTCAATTGATTGGAGATGATTTGGAAAGGCACACACCTGTCTATATAAGGCCCCACAGTTGACAGTCAGAGCAGAAACCAAGCCATGAGGTCAAAAGAATAGTCCATAGAGCTCAGAGACAGGAATGTGTCGAGGCACAGATCTGGGGAAGGGTACCAAAACATTTATGCAGCATTGAAGGTCCCCAAGAACACAGTGGCCTCAATCATTCTTAAATGGAAGAAGTTTGGAACCACCAAGACTCATTCTAGAGCTGGCTGCCCGACCCAACTGAGCAATCGGGGGAGAACGGCCTTGGTCAGGGAGGTGACCAAGAACCTGATGGTCACTCTGACAGAGCTCCAGAGTTCCTCTGTGGAGATGGGAGAACCTTCCAGAAGGACAACCATCTCTGCAGCACTCCACCAATCAGGCCTTTATGGCAGAGTGGCCAGATGGAAGCCACTCCTCACTTAGAGGGCACATGACAGCCCGCTTGGGCTAAAGGACTCTCAGACCATGAGAAACAAGATTTTCTGTTCTGATGAAACCAAGATTGAACTCTTTGGCCTGAATACCAAGCATCACATCTAGAGGAAATCTGTCACCATTCCTACAGTGAAGCATGGTGGCGGCAGCATCATGCTGTGGGGATGTTTTTCAGTGGCAGGGACCGGGAGTCTAGTCAGGATCAAGGCAAAGATGAATGGAGTAAAGTACAGCGAGATCCTTGATGAAAACCTGCTCCAGAGAGCTCAGGACCTCAGACTGGAGAGAAGGTTCACCTTCCAACAGGACAACGACCCTAAGCCCACAGCCGAGACAACGCAGGGGTGGCCTCGGGACAAGTCTCTGAATGTCCTCCAGCCAGAGTCCGGAATTGAGCCCGATCGAACATCTCTGGAGAGATCTGAAAATAGCTCTGCAGCGACGCTCCCCATCCAACCTGACAGAGCTTGTGAAGAAGAACGTTAGAAACCTGCCAAATACAGGTGTGCCAAGCTTGCAGTGTCATACCAAAGAAGACTCAAGGCTGTAATCGCTGCCAAAGTGCTTTAACAAAGTACTGAGTAAAGGGTCTGAATACTTAAGTAACTGTTTTTGCTTCATCGTTATGGGGTATTGTGTGTAGATTGATGAGGGGGAAAAAATGATTTAATCAATTTTAGAATAAGGCTGTAACGTAACAAAATGTAGGGGTCTGAATACTTTCAAATGCACTGTACTAATGACTTCTCACCAGCAGTCTCACATAATATACTAACTCGGAAGCTGGATGCAAACATACACCACACACACACACTTGCAAAAACATTTCCTCTCTCTCTCACACTCATGAAGTCAGAGAACTGTTCAAGAAACAGATATATCTCAACATCAACTGTTCAGAAGAGATTGTGTGAATCAGGCCTTCATGAATTGCTGCAAATAAATCACTACTAAGTCACCAATAAGAAGATACTTGGTTGGGCCAAGAAACACGAGCAATGGACGTTAGACCAGTGGAAATCTGTCCTTTGGTCTGATAAATTCAAATGTGAGATTCTGGTTCCAACTGCCATGTCTTTGTGAGACGCTGAATAAGTGAACGGATTATCTCCGCATGTGTGGTTCCCACTGTGAAGCATGGAGGAGGAGGTGTGATGTGTGGGAGTGCTTGGATGTTGTCACTGTCGTGATTTATTTTGAATTCAAGGCACACTTAACCAGCACGGCTACCTAAACATTCTGCAGCGATACGCCATCCCATCTGTTTTGCACTTAGTGGGACTATCATTTGTTTTAACAGGACAATGACCCAACACACCTCCAGGCTGTGTAACGGCTATTTGACCAAGAAGGAGAGTGATGGATTGCTGCATCAGATGACCTGGCCTCCACAATCACCTGACCTCAACCCAATTGAGATGGTTTGGGAGGAGTTGGACTGCAGGGTGAAGGAAAAGCAGCCAACAAGTGTTCAGCATATGTGCATAAGACTGTTAGAAAAGCATTCCAGGTGAAGCTGGTTAATAGAATGCCAAGAGTGTGTAAAGCTATCATCAAGGCAAAGGGTGGCTACTTTGAAGAATCTCAAACCTTAAATATATTTTCATTGGTTTAAGACTTTTTTGGTTACTACATGATTCCATAGTTTTGATGTCTTCACTATTATTCTACAATGTAGAACATAGTAAAAATAAAGAAAAACCCTTGAATGAGTAAGTGTGTCCAAACTTTTGACTGGTCGGAAGTTTTTCAACCACTCCACACATTTCTTGTTAACAAACTATAGTTCTGGCAAGTCGGTTAGGACATCTACTTCGTGCATGACACATGTCATTTTTCCAACAATTGTTTACAGACAGATTAATTCACTTATAATTCAATGCATCACAATTCCAGTGGGTCAGAAGTTTACATACACTAAGTTGACTGTGCCTTTAAACAGCTTGGAAAATTCCAGAAAATGATGTCATGGCTTTAGAAGCTTCTGAGTCAATTGGAGTTGTACCTGTGTATGTATTTCAAAGCCTACCTTCAAACGCAGTGCCTCTTTGCTTGACATCATGGGAAAATCAAAAGAAATCAGCCAAGACCTCAGAAAAACAATTGTAGACCTCCACAAGTCTGGTTCATCCTTTGGAGCAATTTCCAAATGCCTGAAGGTACCATGTTCATCTGTACAAACAATAGTACACAAGTATAAATACCATGGGACCATGCATCCATCATACCGCTCAGGAAGGAGACGCATTCTGTCTCCTAGAGATGAACGTACTTTGGTGTGAAAAGCGCAAATCATTCCCAGAACAACAGCAGAGGACATTGTGAAGATGCTGGAGGACACATGTACAAAAGTATCTATATCAACATAACCTGAAAGGCCACTCAGCAAGGAAGAAGCCACTGCTCCAAAACCGTCATTAAAAAAGCCAGACTACGGTTTGCAACTGCACATGGGGACAAAGATCATACTTTTTGGAGAAATGTCCTCTGGTCTGATGAAACAAAAATAGAACTGTTGGCCATAATGACCATCGTTATATTTAGAGGAAAAAGGGAGATGCTTGCAAGCCTCCAGCCAGAATGGGTGGGACCAGCTCTGCGCTTGAGACCGCCAGTGCGCCTCCACGGCCCTGTGTATCCGCTCCACTACGCACCAGGCCTCCGGTGGCAGCCCCACGCACCAGGCTGTCTCTCGGTCTCCTCCCTCCAGGTGCTCCCTCCTGTCCGGAGCTGCCAGAGCCACCCTCCTGTCCGGAGCTGCCAGAGCCGCCCTCCTGTCCGGAGCTGCCAGAGCCGCCCTCCTGTCCGGAGCTGCCAGAGCCGCCCTCCTGTCCGGAGCTGCCAGAGCCGCCCTCCTGTCCGGAGCTGCCAGAGCCGCCCTCCTGTCCGGAGCTGCCAGAGCCGCCCTCCTGTCCGGAGCTGCCAGAGCAGCCCTCCTGTCCAGAGCTGCCAGAGCCGCAGCCCCCTCAGTGCCAGAGCAGCCCTCCTGTCCAGAGCTGCCAGAGCCGCAGCCCCTCCTCCAGTCCAGAGCCGCAGCCCCTCCTCAGTCCAGAGCCGCAGCCCCTCCTCAGTCCAGAGCCGCAGCCCCTCCTCAGTCCAGAGCCGCAGCCCCTCCTCAGTCCAGAGCCGCAGCCCCTCCTCAGTCCAGAGCCGCAGCCCCTCCTCAGTCCAGATCGGCAGCCCCTCCTCAGTCTAGAGCTGCAGCCCCTCCTCAGGGAGGCAGGGTCTACAGTCAATCACGGACTATAAAAGGAAAACCAGCCCCGTCGCGGACCAGGATGTCTTGCTCCCAGACAGACTAAACAACTTCTTTGCTCGTTTTGAGGACAATACAGTGCCACTGACACGGCCCGCTACCAAAACCTGCGGGCTCTCCTTCACTGCAGCCGACGTGAGCAAAACATTTAAACGTGTTAACCCTCGCAAGGCTGCAGGCCCAGACGGCATCCCCAGCCGCGTCCTCAGAGCATGCGCAGACCAGCTGGCTGGTGTGTTTACGGACATATTCAATCCATCCTTATCCCAGTCTGCTGTCCCCACATGCTTCAAGGGGGCCCTCATTGTCCCTGTTCCCAAGAAAGCTAAGGTTACTGAGCTAAATGACTACCGTCCCATAGCACTCACTTCCGTCATCATGAAGGGCTTTGAGAGACTAGTCAAGGACCATATCACATCCACCCTACCTGACACCTAGACCCACTCCAATTTGCTTAGCGCCCCAATAGGTCCACAGACGACGCAATCGCAATCACACTGCCCTAACACATCTGGACAAGAGGAATACCTATGTGAGAATGCTGTTCATCGACTAAAGCTCAGAATTTAACAACATAGTACCCTCCAAAATCATCATCAAGCTCGAGACCCTGGGTCCCAACACCGCCCTGTGCAACTGGGTCCTGGACTTTCTGACGGGCCGCCACCAGGTGGTGAGGGTAGGTAACAACATCTCCACCCTGCTGATCCGTAACACTGGGGCCACACAAGGGTGCGTTCTCAGCCCTCTCCTGTACTCCCTGTTCACCCATGACTGTGTGGCCATGCACGCCTCCAACTCAATCATCAAGTTTGCAGACGACACTACAGTGGTAGACTTGATTACCAACAACGACGAGACGGCCTACAGGGAGGAGGTGAGGGCCCTCGGAGTGTGGTGTCAGGAAAATAACCTCACACTCAACATCAACAAAACAAAGGAGATGATCGTGGACTTCAGGAAACAGCAGAGGGAGCACCACCCTATCCACATCGACGGGACAGTAGTGGAGTGGGTAGAAAGTTTTAAGATCCTCGGCGTACACATCACGGACAAACTGAAATGGTCCAATCACACAGACAGTGTGGTGAAGAAGGCGCAGCAGCGCCTCTTCAACCTCAGGAGGCTGAAGAAATTTGGCTTGTCACAAAAACCCCTCACAAACTTTTACAGGTGCACAATCGAGAGCATCCTGTCGAGCTGTATCACCGCCTGGTACGGCAACTGCTCCGCCCACAACCGTAAGGCTCTCCAGAGGGTAGTGAGGTCTGCACAACGAATCACCGGGGGCAAACTACCTGCCCTCCAGGACACCTACACCACCCGATGTCACAGGAAGGCCAAAAAGATCATCAAGGACAACAACCACCAGAGCGACAGCCTTTTCACTCCGCTATCATCCAGAAGGCGAGGTCAGTACAGGTGCATCAAAGCTGGGACCGAGAGACTGAAAAACAGCCTCTATCTCAAGGCCATCAGACTGTTAAACAGCCACCACTAACATTGAGTGGCTGCTGCCAACATACTGACTCAACTCCAGCCACTTTAATAATGGAAAAATTGATGTAATAAATGTATCACTAGCCACTTTAAACAATGCCACTTCATATAATGTTTATATACCCTAAATTACTCATCTCATGTGTATATACTGTACTCTATACCATCCACTGCATCTTTCCATCTTGATGTAATGTATCACTAGCCACTTTAAACAATGCCACTTCATATAATGTTTATATACCCTAAATTACTCAACTCATGTGTATATACTGTACTCTATACCATCTACTGCATCTTGCCTATGCTGTTCTATACCATCACTCATTCATATATTTTTTTATGTACATATTCTTATTCATTCCTTTATACACACAAGTGTAAGGTAATTGTTGTGAAATTGTTAGGTTAGATTACTCGTTGGATATTGCTGCATTGTCGGAACTAGAAGCACAAGCATTTCACTACACTCGCATTAACATCTGCTAACCATGTGTATGTGACAAATAACATTTGATTTGACATTGAATCGCCTCAACATTAGAGTAAACCACTTTTGCAGCTTCAAAATGACTAACACTTGATTTTGATAATGAGTGACAAAAGGTAATGCAGTAACATCCAGTTCTTATACATGTGTAGCAACTTAGTGATTATTACAATAGCAACATTGTTGTGACATAGGACGTTGATTTATAGTTGCATAATAATGGAGCTATTCCAGTAGAATAAGAAACAGTCACTATTCCTCTTGTGTACAGTAGCTACAAAAACTCTAAGCTCATTGCTATGCAATTAACATGCAATTATCCAAGTATTATATAACATGCTAACAAAATGTTCCAAAAGTAACTACAATTGTATTACACAGGAACAATAACGGTTTAATGTTAAGTATTACTGAGAATGCCAACAGTAACAACGTCTATTAACTGTAGAAAGGAAATTAAATATCCAAAAACTTGAATCAACTATAGCCAAGGTAGGTGGAAAATCATGTTAGTTTGTATTCTGAGCAAACTATCCCTTTAAAGATGTTATAGGGTGTGTTTGAAACAAGAACACTTGCCCTCAGATGGACAAAGAGGTTCAGAGTTGTTTTTGCTAAGCATCCAACTTGCTATTTGCAATGTTCGCAAATGGCTTAGAATTTCCCTGCAGTATTTTCAGGTATCATTAAATTAATTGCAGCTTTCAACCTTTTCATTGGCATGTTGAAAGAGTCATATGGTTGTTGAGAGTCAAAACATATCTATACTTATCTGTACAACATATTATTGGTTAATTGGTTTGATTATGTACACCTGGGTCAATGGACATTCAGAATGAATATTTACAGAATGTTCAGATAGAAATGTATTGTGTAGATCAAATATGACTGTCAGATAGTCTGGAATAGTATAGAAGATTGTTTGTGCTCTATTCATTCTATTGTTGTCATCAACATGCAGTTCTAGATACAGCCCTGCGATTAGTTGAAGGCAGCCAATCCAATTGTTTCTGAAAAGTAGTCACTTCATGAGATCTGTATTTAAATATTTTTGGAAAGTAGTTGCTTTCTCAGATCTGTATTCAAATAGTTTTAAAAAGTTGTCATTTTTTGGGATCTGTTTTCGGGATTTGACTACAAATAGTTGTAGTCACCTCCAAAGTAGGTAAACCCCAATTTCTATTTTACTTTCAATGAAGCATAGTTAACTATAGTTATCCCAGGTCTACACACACACACACACACACACACACACACACACACACACACACACACACACACACACACACACACACACACACACACACACACACACACACACACACACACACACACACACAGCGGTCTGTATTCTTTCTCTCCAGGAACAAGGGAACAGAAATCACAGAGTAAAGAGCGACAGAATGACTCACCTCCTCCTCCCCCCAGCAGAGTCTTGTTGGCTGAAAGACAAAACAGAAAAGAGAAACATCATGAGAAAACATTCTTTATAATGCAAATATACCTTCTAGCTGGCAGGATTGTACAGCCCTTCAAGGTCTTATTCCAACCTTCCTGGAAATAAACAGCAGTATGGCTGAGCCATATATATATATAGCTCTGGGATTGGTCCATTGTGTCATCAGCGCTGCCTCTGACTTATGACCTTTGATCTCAGTGATGTCACAAGCTCCATCCACAGCCTTCATCACTCAATTGATTTGAAGGCGGGCTGGAATAAAATTCAGTTATTTCGGTTCCTGCCCTGCCACCAGGAGTCATGATCCAATACAGAGCAACTTTAACCTGACAGGCTGGTCGATATGAGGACACCACAGCACCACACCAGCCAGATGCAGCACTGGACACTGGTTCAGTGTATAACTGTTCTGGACAGCCATTCAGACAGGGAAATACAGAGCAGAGGAGAGAGAGGGAGATTTTACACACATCCCGCCTATCCAGGAGCCTCTATTCACATGGTCTCAAGAGAGGAGAGGAGCGAGAGGAGAGGAGCGAGAGGAGCGGCCGAGAGGAGAAAAGAGGAGCGAGAGGAGGCAGCAGAATGGCAACATCTGTCTGTCCCTTTGGAAGACAAAAGCATTAAAACAGAGCCCAGCGCATGCACAGCCAAAACATGTCCATGTGCATGCACAGCCAAAACATGTCCATGTGCATGCACAACCACGCACACACACACATATCTCACACACACACAGACGTGGACCGACAAGATTGGATGTTGGTGTAACCATGGCAACTCCAAAGCCCAAAGGTTTGTTACTAAAACCTAGTTAATTAGAGAGAGAGAGAGAGAGAGAGAGAGAGAGAGAGAGAGAGAGAGAGAGAGAGGGGTGGAAAGAGCGAGAAAGAGGGATAGAGAGGGGTGGAGAGAGCGAGAGAGCGAGAGAGAGATGGGTGGAAAGAGCGCGAGAGGGAGAAAGATAGAGAGATGGTGTCAGAAAGAGGTGAAATAAGTACTTAGCCTGTAGAGGTGCCTCTCCCACTTCTTGTCAGTTAAAGGATGAACGTGTGAGAAGAGAGAGAAGAAAGTGAGACAGGAGGATGGGCACAGAAAAAAAAGAGAGATAAAGAGAGAGAGAGACTGGGGAGACAGAGAGGGGTGTACCACTGTTACCCCAGGGAGAGATGTTTAACATCTGTTAAACCCCTATGTATCCTTCACCCCAGAGAAAGAGGTGTGAGTGAGTGAGTGAAAGAGAGAGAGAAATAGAGAAAGATCTTTCTTTACCCTCTCTAATAAATACCGCTATACTGAATATAAATCCTAATATACTGTATATCGCTGTAAATTAGACTCTTTCCAAGTGTTGTACAGATGTAGGATCTTAATTTGAGCCAGTTTGCTACAGAAGAAAAAATAATCCTGCAAATCAAATCGAATTTTTGTTGGTCACATACACATGGTTAGCAGATGTTATTGCGAGTGTTGCGAAATGCTTGTGCTTCAACAGTGCAGCAATATCTAACAATTCCATAACAACTACCTAATACACACAAATCTAAGTAAAGGAATGATAATATATACATGAATGATGAACAATGACTGAGTGGCATAGGCAAGGTGCAATAGATGGTATAAAATACAACATATACATTTGAGATGAGTAATGCAAGATGTGTAAACATTATAAACATTATTACATGGCATTATTAAAGTGACTAGTGATCCATTCATTAAAGTGGCCAATGATTTCAAGTCTGTATGTAGGCAGCAGCCTCTCTGTGTCAGTGATGGCTGTTTAACAGTCTGATGGCCTTGAGATAGAAGCTGCAAGAGGAAATGTGAATTATTATGAGGATTATATTTCATGGACATTTTTTGAAGGGGTTGATAAATTTTTCGTAAGGGTAAATCATGTCTGAAATTTCAAATGGCATGTTACAAACTTCAGAAGCCTTTAAACCTCAAATACACTACGTTTTAAATATCCTGCATTGCACAAAATGTCTCCTGCAACAGGGTGATCAAATTAAGATCCTACATCTGTAAATGATGATAAACTCGATACATGTTTCAGTTAAAGCTAGAATCATTAGTCGCTACATCAATTTATGGACTTATAATTGAATGATATGTACCCACTGATTCTTGAAGAATGTAACTTCTAAATGCCTCATGAGCTTAGTTCAACTGTCATACCCCATCAGAACCACAAATATAACCTTGTTTTACTCCAATGTGTGTAAACAAACACTATATCGACTTATGCTATGATTGTGATATCATGGATGGCAAGTCCTTGCATCCATAGCTGTCTATGAATTTGAGAGTGGTTATATTTCTCCAGGTCCATCCTCAGGTTTTCACACAAACAGAGGCGTTGTGGCCATTTTGTTATTGTTCAATTAGGGATTCCAGATTAAAATAAAGTATCTGCTGATAAGTAGAACTGTTATTTTCTTTTTTTTAGAGGGAGGTGACACTGGCGGCACTGAGAATGAGAGAGAGAGAGAGAAAGAGAAGCACTACATTTCTGTGAACATAAACTAAAAAGATGGAGCGTAGCCTACCTTCTCCTGGAAAGGGAAGTCATTCAATTATGACTGGACAGACACACACAGAGAAACACACAGAGACAGACAGAGAGAGAGAGAGAGAAAGGGCACGGAATGCAGGGGAATAGGTGATGTGTACCAGACTTTGCTTTCAGCACTGAAAGGATGGACAGAGCAAGGGTGAAAATATATCAATTGAAAGAAAAGATGGAAAGAAAATCTTGCTGTGACTGACAATGAGAGAGTGAGTGAAAATCAGTGGAGGCTGCTGAGCGGAGGACGGCTCAAAATAATGGCTGGAACGGAGTTCATGGAATGGCATCAAACCATGTGTTTGATATATTTGATACCATTCCACTGATTCCGCTCCAGCAATTACCACGAGCCCGTTCTCCTCAATTAAGGTGCCAGTGTGTGTGTGTGTGTGTGTGTGTGTGTGTGTTTTTCTACTGTTGTGGTGTATTTAGGGACGCTCGGAATATACTGTAAGACTGAATCCTGTCTTGGTTTCATAACTGAACAGTGATGCTGAGGATGATTCTTATGATGTTGCTGCTGATAAAAACAACAGTTCTGTACAATGTATCCAGAATATATATCGCTCTATAATCCATCAGCTCATCTCCTCTCTTTCATTCCATGAGCAACATGTTTGTGTGTTGTTCTCGCTCTGCCCTTTCACCTCTTATTCCCCTCTTTCTCCAACCAAACCTCTCTTTCTTCCCCTCGTTGATTGGATTTTGTACATTTGATTGTACTTTCCTTGGTCAAAAAACCCCAGGAGAATCGTAATTAGAGACTGCTCTACAGTGTCTAAATAACAACCTTCTGAATCTGTGAACACACGCAGCTGAAAAGTCACAGGCCTGTTGTAGCCTAAAATAACCACTTATCTAGTAGAATAAACCAAGGCTATATCTCTTTTCAGGGAAATACTAAAGCATATTTTTCTGACAAAACGGTTTCAGTTATTTTATGCACAGTTGTAATTTATGCACAAGGTCAGAGGTGTAAAGTACTGAAGTAAAAATACTTTAAAGTACTAAAGTAGTTTTTAGGGGTATCTGTACTTTACTAATTATATTTTTTTACTTTTACATCACTACATTCCTAAAGGAAATGATGTACTTTTTACTCTATACATTTTCCCTGACACCCAAAAGTACTAGTTACATTTTGAATGCTTAGCAGGACAGGAAAATGGTCCAATTCACACACTTATCAAGAGAACATCCCTGGTCATCCTTACTGCCTCTGATCTAGTGGACTCACTAAACACAAATACTTTGTTCGTAAATTATGTCTGGGTGTTGCAGTCTGCTCCTGGCTATCTGTAAATAAAATTAAAATAAATAAATTGTGCCCTCTGGTTTGCTTTATATATAAGGAATTTAAAATGATTTATACTTTTGATACTTCAGTACATTTTAGAAATTACATTTACTTTTGACACTTAAGTATATGTAAAAACAAATACTTTTACTCAAGTAGGATTTTACTGGATGACTTTCACTTTTACTTTCATTTTCTATTAAGGTATCTTTACTTTTACTCAAGTATGAAAATGTAGTACTTTTCCACCACTGCACAAAGCCAACAGGTGTGGGTCAAACTGAATGATTAACTGAATGATAAACTGAATTAAAAGGACAATATAAAAAGAGCTGGTTGTGTTGCACGTGGTGGACTTGAAATAGTTTCTGGTTTTCATGGCAAGGCTAGTGTGACTGAACCACAAGGAGCTGCTGAACAGACAGAAGACCGTGAGCTTCACGCGCGGGGATCACAGCACGGGCTCTTGGTAACACCTGGGCGCCCTTTACCAAACGGATCAAAAAGAGACAATGACATTATATAGCCTGTAGGCTATAGATCCATAAGGCTGTATGGAAAGGTTAGTTAAAATGCGTAACCATAGACACACAAAAGCAAATGTTAAGCAGATGTGACACCTATTTTAACATTAGTTCAGGGTGAAGTTATAGGCGACAGTTCTATTGTTAGGCACAGAGACTCCGAGCTCCCAAACAAAGCGACGCAGGGAGCTAGGGAAACGGAGCGCAACGCTTATTTAATAGGTTAGTGACTCTTTCCCTCACACACACACACAGAGAGAGAGAGCGACACACTGGGATGGAGATGTAACAGCCGTGCGAAGGCGGTTTCCACAGCGATGAAGCATTTTGGAGGCAGTTTTTAACCGATGTAAACAGAAGAGAGAGAGAGAAAAGGATCGACTCGACAAGCCTGCCCAGAGATCGGCGAGGGAAGACTAGAATAAAAAAAGGTAGTATCATTCTATATGCTAAAGTACATAAAAACAGCCTCAAAATTTTAGGATAAATTATATCTGAATACAACAGGTTTATAAGAGGGGGAATAGGACAGAAAAGGCATTCTTACACGCTTAGTATTTGTGTGGTGCATATTGTTTCGTATTGTTTGGATAAACAATTAATCCTGTGTGTGTGTGTCACTCTGGATGTGTGTGTGTATATACTACTCAGGCCAAGCACAAAGGACTACAGGTCAGCATAGGATTTAAAGTTTTTTTGTGTGTGTTTTCACACACACACACACACACACACACACACACACACACACACACACACACACACACACACACACACACACACACACACACACACACACACACACACACACACACACACACACACACAACATATTGTGCAGCACAGCATCTCAAGCACAATAACCAGGAAAATATGACAATCAGAAGTAAGTAATTTAAGCATACAATCACAACAGGGTTTAGAGTGCATAGAGATCAGTTGTCTTACAGTTTCACTGGGCATGAATTAAAAACAACAATATGCGTTATTCATGCACACACACACACACACACACACACACACACACACACACACACACACAGGATTATTACAGAGCAAACAGGGCCATATTGAGATTAGAAGGAAATTCTCAGTGCCGAAATGTTACAGAACATCAGATTAAAGACAGGGAGAGAGATGGAGAGAGAAACACTGCACATTGGCAACATGATGAGGAGAGAATGCCCAGAAAATACAACAAAGACAATTGTAAAACCAAGTTCCAGTCCCAGCACTTGAGTAATTTAGGCTCTACTAGTCCAATCATTTCAGAGAACTGTGATTTCAACTTCAATTCAGTTACAGAATTCAGTCAAAATCAAACAATTCAAAATACACAACATCGTCATGGTTAGACCATGCAATATTATTTTACCTAACTGGTCTGGTATCATTTTACACAATGTTGGCTGATGTTGCTTTTGTTTTTATACATCGTTAATACAAAACCTTTGTGTAGGGGTCTATTTAAAACCAAGGCCCCAACCTCTAGGAGACATTCTGGAGATGACATAGATTACATTCTAAATAAAGATATTAGAGGGATGCATTACAGTGAGGGGAAATTCATGGTACATCTGAGTACACACACACACACACACACACACACACATTACATAATAGTGGATTATGGCATTAAAGAGCAGTGTTTTGCAGCCCTAGTTATTGGCGCAGGAGTACAATATCACAATACACCAGACCCACACTGCTGCAGTAGGAGTCACAGAGTGAAGTTCAGGGACTGAATTTATTTCAACAGAATATAGACTGTAACCTTTACTCCCTCACTATATCCACTCTGAATGTTTATGTGTGTCTCTCTGATGAGGTGTGTATGTGTGTGGGCCTTGGGAGGGGTGTGTGAGGTGTGTGTGTGTGGGCCTTGGGAGGGGTGTGTGAGGTATGCGTATTGTTAAATATTTGGGCCTCTGGAGTGAGTCGTGTGTGTGTGTGGTGGCGTGTGTGTGCGGTGGCGTGTGTGTGTGGTGGCGTGTGTGTGTGGTGGCATGTGTGTATGAGCAGTGGTGTCCAGCACTTAAATTGCCTGTTTATTCTCAGGGTCTGCATCATTCAGAGATAGCGAGGAAAGAGAGAGTGAGAGAAAGACATGAAGAGAGAAATTATTGGAGCTGCATCAAATAGGCTGCATTTATACAGTAGACTGTGATCATGCTTGCTACGTGTTTGACAGGGAGATGAAGCTGTGTGTGTATACAGTGTGTGTGTATACAGTGTGTGTGTATACAGTGTGTTTGTATACAGTGAGTACTTTGTGTGTGCATACAGTATGGGGATGAGAATCTGACTGGGATAATTATTCCCTACTCAGTTTAAAAGGAGCCTTCAGCTTGGAATACGCAACCGATTTATGCAAAACATATTCACTGTGTTTGTGTCGGTCTATGTGAGTGTGTGTCGGTCTGTGTGACTGTGTGCGAGTGTTAGGGGTGTGAACGTTTAAATGTTAAAACTAAGTTGGGATTCTTAACGTTAGGAAAATTCCCTAACAATGTTATCCCCACATAATTAAAATCACAGTGCAGTTGCCACAAAACAGTTATCCGTGTTCTAGCCTAACTAGACGATAGGCTATAACAGCCTGGGGAAAGTTGTGTCTTTTAAATCAAACCAGAGAGGAAGATGCAAACCTTAGGCTACTTGGGTGAATTTGTGAGGCATGCAAGACAAGAGATGGTAAGATGCAGAATAGCAAGACATATGAGCACGGTTCTGGCTGCCCCTCACTCTCCCTCGCTAATGATGCCAGTGTGTGTTCAGTCAGAGCGCGTGTTCAGTCTTCGGTCTGTTGCCTGTAGAATATCCTAGTTTATTCATGGGACTGATGTCGTGTATCTTTGGGCCAGACTTGAGACCGGGGTACTCTTCGTTGCTGAGTGGGTAGGGGTGTTTTTGTCTTGTATTCTGAAATTATAGTAGGCTACCGGTAGCCTGTATCAATGACCCTTTTCAGATATAATAATGTGTCACCTCGTCTGTTAGGGTAGGCTACACTACGGCCTTTTACATGTCTAAAGTAATGCTGCTTCTGAAGCAGGACTAATTTCCATCACTATGCGACCAAAACTGTCAATTGAATAATCTTGAGCTGCTCCGCTCCACTCAGCCTGCTGCCTGCACGCAGACCACTCTCTCCTAAAAAGGTACTTTAAAGTTCTTTAAATACTGTGATTTAGCAAGACATTTTTTTTTTTTTTAACTTTATTTAACTAGGCAAGTCAGTTAAGAACAAATTCTTATTTTCAATGACGGCCTAGGAACAGTGGGTTAACTGCCTGTTCAGGGGCAGAACGACAGATTTGTACCTTGTCAGCTCAGGGATTTCAACTTGCAACCAACGCTCTAACCACTAGGCTACCCTGCCGCCCCATTTAGTAGAAATAAAGTACATCTAGCTATCCTACCATAAAAAACAGCATTAACAACACAGCAGCACATCAATCAGCGACCTTTATTGTTGTCAGGGAAACAATAGAACATTATAAGTCGGAGCAGAATTCTACCGTCTGAAAAGATACAAGGTGCATTCGTAAATTCGCTCTGGTTATTGACTCCAATTTCAGAGCACTCTCGTCTGAGTGTGCCAGAGTGCAGAATAACTGATGAATTTACGAACGCTCAACACCCGTTGAATATGGCCGGTGTCGGTAAACGTCGGCAAAAAAGCGTAATTAAATTGTTGCCAGCAGCACATTTACAGTCAACAACGCTCTGGATAACATCAAAATAGCCTAACCAGCTCTGCTAGGGTGAGTAAAATGGTCAGAGTGAGGTGTTCTCTCATTTGCGTCTGGAAGTAGCTAGCAAGCTAGCCAAAGTTAGCCAGTTAGCTTGAGTGCTTGACTGCCATTGGTCAGAACGTTCAGATCAACCCTGCTCCTCGACCAGAGCATCCAGTGTGGCTCTGAACTCTCCGAGAGCGAAACGCTCTGAATTTACAAATGGACAATCTGACAATGCTATGAATTTACGAACGCCCAGAGGGCACTCTGAGCGCACTCTGGCACTACAGATTGAATTTACAAACACACCCACAGACTCTTGATGCGGCACTCTTTTAATTGTCTGAAAAGTTATCAATTGTTGCTATTGTTCGGAAGTCCAGAAAGGACATATTAACAAAATCAATCCTTCATTATGTCGAGATCACAACTTATTTATCAAGATCAAGACAAGTGTCGTTGTCGAGTGTTGTTGTTTTGTAGGAATGTGGACGTATTGATGACAAATTGACAGTATGGCTGAGGCAGCAGAGCCCACGGTGGATCAGCGCATACGTTTTTATTAATTGCTACACTAAGGGATGGTACATTTCCTGCTAACATTTCATGTTTTGGAGCTCTTTATCAGTTTATAGGTTAGAAAGCTAAAAGTTCCTTGTTCCTTGCATGCCATTGGCTGTGGACTTGGGGGCGGCATTCAGCCTGGAAGACAGAGCTGCCTGTCAGGCATTGTTCAAGGCTTAAATGCCCCACGAGAGCATTTGATCAACGCAGCCACAGGGCTCATTGATGAGGTTGTTACCGCACATCTGTACAAATGAATGGATAATACGTGGTACTTTTGATTATCTTGTGATCTCGACAAAACAACTCTTGTTATGTAGTGATCATGAGATAAATCATTTGTGATCTGGACCAAAGGGAATAATTGTTTTATTCATATGTCCTCTCTGGACTTCTGTACTATTGAAATGTTACTGTGGATGTGTTCTGTTTGTAAAGGGTGGCGCTAGACAGAACTTCATAGGACCATTATTCTACATTGTGAATTGAGTGGAATTGTATTATTATTATTTTTATCATTGTTTAACAGTTAAGCAAAATTGTCCATTTGTTACATCTCTAGCGCGTGTACAGTAATGTGCGCATTGTGTGTGCTGTGTTGCCATTGTGTGTGCTGTGTTGCCATTGTGTGTGCTGTGTTGCCATTGTGTGTGCTGTGTTGCCATTGCATGTGAACAAAACTCTATGAGAGCTTAAGTTAACAAACAGTGTAGTTAGTGTTGGTTTACCTGATATTTCATTGATGCAACAACGGTACTTCCTTCAAAATAATTCAACACTTCTAACAATTCCATTACTACCAGGTACCAAAATAATACAACACTTCTAACAATTCCATTACTACCAGGTACCAAAATAATACAACACTTCTAACAATTCCATTACTACCAGGTACCAAAATAATACAACACTTCTAACAATTCCATTACTACCAGGTACCAAAATAATACAACACTTCTAACAATTCCATTACTACCAGGTACCAAAATAATACAACACTTCTAACAATTCCATTACTACCAGGTACCAAAATAATACAAAATGGTGGTTGTAAGGAATCACAAATAAGCCAAACTGTACAGGTAACTGCCCAAATAAATAAACGCCAACATACAGTGTCTTAATAGGGCGTTGGGCACCACGAGCCAGAACAGTTTCAATGCACCTTGACATAGATTCTACGTGTCTGGGATGCGACACCATTCTTCCACAAGAAATTCCATCATTTGGTGTTGTTGAAGATAGTGGAAAATGCTGTCTCAGGCGCTGCCCCAGAATCTCCCATAAGTGTTCAATTGGGTTTCGATAAATGATGTATATAAACTCTGGGTTGCTGATGCTATGTACTGGCCAACGAGAGGCTTTGAAGCCACCGTTCGGCATATTGGCACTCCTCAGAAAAGCAGTCCACCATAGGAATGAATGGAATTCTACAGTGTTTAATTTAAATGGACAAAATACATGTATTTCAGTATTTTGTTGTTGTAGTGGGGACAGTAACATTAATACTTTCGAAAAATATTACTTTAAATAAAACGTTTTGATATATTTTTTTATATGTTTAGCTCACATAATAGAATAGAAAGGTACACATTAAGGCCCTTTAGAATCTAAGCCCTGTCTAACCCCGGGGAGGCGATTCTACTAAGCTATATGGAATTGTTTTTAAGAAGGTCATACCAAGGATCATTTAGTCATTTGATTTATAATTTTAAGACCCCTTGAAGTATCAAAAAAAGATATAAAACAATGATTGGATGAAAAAATATTTTTGGTATTAGCCCATACAAACACATTGAATAACAGATTCACTACATGGAACAGATACAAACATCTGAAGTAAGTTTGTTCTGAAGTGTCTGTCCTCTATCTGAGAAATGCAGTGCATTCGGAAAATATTCAGACCCCTTCACTTTTTCCACATTGATAAATTACAGCCTTTTTCTAAACTTCATTAAATAAAAATGTTCCCTCATCAGTCTACACACAATACCACATAATGACAAAGCGAAAACAGATATTTGTAAAAACAATACGTAAGTATTCAGACCCTTTGCAATGAGACTCAAAATTGAACTCCGGTGCATCCTGTTTCCATTGATCATCCTTGAGATGTTTCTACAACTTGATTGGAGTCTACCTGTGGTATATTCACAAATTCAGCACTCCACCAATCAGGCTTTTATAGTAGAGTGACAAGACGGAAGCCACTCCTCAGTAAAAGGAACATGACAGCCCACTTGGAGTTTGCCAAAAGACACTTAAAGGACTCAGACCAGGAGAAACAAGACTCTCTGGTATGATGAAACCAAGATTGAACTCTTATGCCTGAATGCCAAGTGTCACATATCTCATGTATTTTCTGCACTACACAATGATATGGGCAGTGACCATGTAACACTTCTACAACATACAGAGGGGTGCACTGGTTATCAAGGGGCAAAGGTTCAACACGTTTTTTTGAATAGAGAGACAAGCTTCTCATTAACCTGTGGTGAGTTATTCACATTTCATGAACAAATAAGGTTTTATATGTAAGATGGTTAAATAAAGACATGGCATATGGCTTACATAGTTTTCATGCTCTTCAAACCATTCAGTGACCACTCGTGCCCTGTGGATGGGGGATAGTTATCCTATGGGGGCATAGCCATGGCAGCCAAAATAATGGCCTGCTCAGCATTTTATACATGACCCTAAGCATGATGGGATGTTAATTGCTTAATTAACTAAAGAACCACACCTGTGTGGAAGCACCTGCTTTCAATATAAAGTACCAGTCAGAAGTTTGGACACACTTACTCATTCAAGGGTTTTTCTTTATTTTACTATTTTCTACATTGTAGAAAAATACTGAAGACATCAAAACTATGAAATAACACATATGGAATCATGCAGTAAACAAAAGTGTTAAAGAAATCAAAATATATTTTATATATTTTAGATTCTTCAAAGGAGCCACCCTTTGCCTTCATGAGCTTCATGAGGTAGTCACCTGGAATGCTTTTCAATTAACAGGTGTGCCTTGTTCAAAGCTAATTGTGGAATTACTTTCCTTCTTAATACGTTTGAGTCAATCAGTTGTGTGTGTGTGTGTCTCTCTGTGTGTGTCTGTCTCTCAGTGAGTGTATCTCGGTGTGTGTGTGTGTGTGTACGTCCTGTGTGTGCGCGTCTGTGTCTGTGTGTATATGTGTGCGTGTGTCTGTGTGTGCGCGTGTGTCCGCATGTGTCTGTGTGTGCGCGTGTGTCTGTGTGTGCGCGTGTGTCGTGTGTGCGTCTCGTGTGTGTGTGTGTGTGTCTGTGTGTGTGTCTGTCTCTTGTATGTGTGTGTGTGTGTGTGTGTGTGTGTGTGTGTGTGTGTGTGTGTGTGTGTGTGTGTGTGTCTTTGTGTGTGTGTCTCTGTGTGTGTCTCTGTGTGTGTGTGTGTGTCTCTGTGTGTGTGTGTGTGTGTGTGTGTCTCTGTGTGTCTCTTGTATGTGTGTGTGTGTGTGTCTGTGTCTCTGTGTGTCTCTGTCTCTCTCTGTGTGTGTGTGTCTCTTGTGTGTGGGTGTGTGTCTGTGCTTGTGGGTCTCTCTCGGTGTGTGTCTGTGTGTCTCTGTGTTTATGTGTGTGTCTCTCTGTGTGTATGTGTGTGTCTCTCTGCGTGTGCGTGTCTCTCTGCGTGTGCGTGTCTCTCTGCGTGTGCGTGTCTCTCTGCGTGTGCGTGTCTCTCTGCGAGTGCGTGTCTGTCTCTGTGTGTGTCTGTCTCTGTGTGCGTGTCTCTCTCTGTGCGTGTGTAGCTCTGTGTGTGCGTGTGTAGCTCTGTGTGTGCGTGTCTCTCTGTGTGTGCGTCTCTGTGTGCGTGTGTATCTCTCTGTGCGTGTGTAGCTCTCTGTGTGTGTGTAGCTCTGTTTGCGCACATCTCTGTGTGCGCGCGTCTCTGTGTGTGTATGTGTCTGTGTCTCTGTGTGCGTGTCTCTGTGTGCGTGTCTCTGTGTGCGTTTCTCTGTGCGTTTCTCTGTGTGTTTGTCTCTGTGTGTCTGTCTCTCTCTGTGTCTCTGTGTGTGTGTGTGTGTGTGTGTGTGTGTGTGTGTGTGTGTGTGTGTGTGTGGGTGTGTGTGTGTGTGTGTGTGTGTGTGTGTGTGTGTGCGTGTGCGTGTGTGTGGGTGTGGGTGTGTGTGGGTGTGTGTGTGTGTGTGTGTGTGTATGTGTGTGTGTGTGTGTGTGTGTGTGTGTGTGTGTGTGTGTGTGTGTATGTGTGTGTGTATGTGTGTGTGTGTGTGTGTGGGTGTGTGTGTGTGTCTGTGTCTGTCTATCTCTCTCATATTTAAGAGGAGAGGTCTAGGGAGGAAGGGAGTAACACAGCATTAGTACAGAAAACCACTTAAATGACCCAAAGCCCTGATGGCATCTGTGGAGAGGGAGGGGTTGGTCCATTTATAGCCAAGTGGTTCAGTCTAAAATAATATAACAAATTACATTTTTTTTGTTTTTTTATGTGTAGAATGAAATTTACCCAAATGAGTGACAGAACAGAGATCTCTAGGCAGGGAGATGGAGAGATGAAGGAATGGAGAGGGAGGAGAAGAAGAGAACAGATGCTAGGAAGACAGGGATGAGGGAGGGTAGTGAAGGTACAGCTCCTTACTGATGGCTGGCTGGCATCAATGGAGAAGTAGAGGAACAGGAAGGGAAGTGGTTCTCTACTTTTTACAGGGGCTGAACTGCTTTACAGAGTAAAAGAGGTTTGCATATGGTGATATCATTATCATTGAGTAAAGGACTGCTGTTAAGAGTGTATATTCATGTGTGAGGGGTGTGTGTGTGTGTGTGTGTGCGTGCGTGCGTGAGTGAGTGAGTGAGTGAGTGAGAGAGTGAGTGAGTTAGTGAGCGAGTGAGTGAGAGAGAGTGAGAGAAAGGGAAAGCGGGTCAGAGAGGGAGGAAAGGTGATAAGAAAATACAGTATGGTGTCTTCTCCTCTCCTCCCTCCATCTTTTTCTCGTTTAGCCCTGCTCCCTCCCTCATCACTCTCTGTCAGGCTGCCTGTATTTCCCCCAGCCTCTCTCTCCCTCTCTTTCACACTAAAATGGCTGCTGTGTGTCACTGTTTTAAAAAGCTAGTCACATCCCTCTCTCTCGCTTTTACACCCTCTTATTCTCTCTCTCCTGGTTTTCCCCTTCCCTTTCTCTTTTCATCAATCCGTCTCTCTCTCTCTCCCTCCCTCTCTGTATGGATGGACAGCCTTGGCTGATCTCGCCGGTGTCATGGCCTCTGCAGTCAGTCAGGCCTCAGTGTGTGTAATGTCATGAAGTCAGGTCAGAGCAGTCAGTGAAACACAGTAAGGAATATGAACTTTTAAATATGAATTCTGTATTACATCTCCAGATATTGTGCAGTTGTGACACTCATACGTGGAGTGGTAGAGTAGAGTACTCCCCATCTGCATATCAAACCATGCTCTGTGGTTTTATACTCCCCATCTATATCAAACCATGCTCTGTGGTATTATACTCCCCATCTATATCAAACCATGCTCTGTGGTTTTATACTCCCCATCTGCATATCAGACCATGCTCTGTGGTATTATACTCCCCATCTGCATATCAAACCATGCTCTGTGGTATTATACTCCCCATCTATATCAAACCATGCTCTGTGGTTTTATACTCCCCATCTGCATATCAGACCATGCTCTGTGGTATTATACACCCCATCTGCATATCAAACCATGCTCTGTGGTATTATACTCCCCATCTATATCAAACCATGCTCTGTGGTATTATACTCCCCATCTATATCAAACCATGCTCTGTGGTGTTATACTCCCCATCTATAACAAATCATGCTCTGTGGTTTTATACTCCCCATCTGCATATCAGACCATGCTCTGTGGTTTTATACTCCCCATCTGCATATCAGACCATGCTCTGTGGTGTTATACTCCCCATCTGCATATCAAACCATGCTCTGTGGTTTTATACTCCCATCTGCATATCAGACCATGCTCTGTGGTTTTATACTCCCATCTGCATATCAGACCATGCTCTGTGGTTTTATACTCCCCATCTGCATATCAAACCATGCTCTGTGGTTTTATACTCCCCATCTGCATATCAGACCATGCTCTGTGGTTTTATACTCCCCATCTATATCAAACCATGCTCTGTGGTATTATACTCCCCATCTATATCAAACCATGCTCTGTGGTTTTATACTCCCCATCTATATCAAACCATGCTCTGTGGTGTTATACTCCCCATCTATATCAAACCATGCTCTGTGGTGTTATACTCCCCATCTATATCAAACCATGCTCTGTGGGTTTATACCCTCCATCTGCATATCAAACCATGCTCTGTGGTTTTATACTCCCCATCTGCATATCAAACCATGCTCTGGTATTATACTCCCCATCTATATCAAACCATACTCTGTGGTATTATACTCCCCATCTGCATATCAAACCATGCTCTGTGGTATTATACTCCCCATCTGCATATCAGACCATGCTCTGTGGTATTATATCCCCCATCTGCATATCAGACCATGCTCTGTGGTATTATACTCCCCATCACATTTACCAACCACTTCTATTTACTATAAAACATGCCTGCGTTCCTGTACTCACTCACTCACGTCAGTGGATGTTGATTCAGGCTTCAGTGAGTTTAAACCTTGCTCAGGCTGACAGTAATTTCTGCCTCCAAATTACATTCCAATGGGTTCATAAATCTGCCCCCTCCCTCCCTCGCTCGCTTGCTCTGGCTTTCCCCCTCTCTCCTATCACCCACTCTTCCTCCCTCTTTCCAGCTCTCCCTCAGTAAATGAGAAATAGGAGGGGAGTGGGGGGTTACGTGAGTTGTTGGTTAAACAGTTAACACACACACACACGAGTGGAGACTCATGCTTTAACACAGACAAACAATTCGATGTTGTGCTCACCATAGCACATGCACATCATTTGCATTCTTCCACACACACACACAGGTTTTAATGAATGTTCGTTGCACAGTACACATTGGCGCTCTAGTCAAAAATATGAAGAATGCTTTTCTCCTCATTGGTGGTAGGTAGATAGAAGTGTCCTCTGGAGAAACCTCTTTATGGGGCTAAATATTACCAGAACACACCCCAGAGTACCATGCATCTCCTATACTGCTGCGCTGCGAGTGTTCTGGTAATATAGAGGACCATAAAAGATTACTAGAACACACCCAGTCCATCTGTGTTACTGCTGTACAAGACCCAGTCCATCTGTGTTACTGCTGTACAAGACCCAGTCCATGTGTGGTGCTGCCGTACAAGACGAAGTACATAATTCTGTACAAGACCCAGTCCATCTGTGGTACTGCCGTACAAGACCCAGTCCATCTGTGGTACTGTTGCACAAGACCCAGTCCATCTGTGGTACTGCCGTACAAGACCCAGTACATAATTCTGTACAAGACCCAGTCCATCTGTGGTACTGCCGTACAAGACCCAGTCCATCTGTGGTACTGTTGCACAAGACCCAGTCCATCTGTGGTACTGCCGTACAAGACCCAGTACATAATTCTGTACAAGACCCAGTCCATCTGAGGTAATGCCGTACAAGACCCAGTCCATCTGTGGAACTGCCGCACAAGACCCAGTCCATCTGTGGTACTGCCGCACAAGACCCAGTCCATCTGTGGTACTGCCGCACAAGACCCAGTCCATCTGTGGAACTGCCGCACAAGACCCAGTCCATCTGTGGAACTGCCGCACAAGACCCAGTCCATCTGTGGAACTGCCGCACAAGACCCAGTCCATCTGTGGTACTGTTGCATAAGACCCAGTCCATCTGTGGTACTGCCGAACAGGACCCAGTCCATCTGTGGTAATGCCGCACAAGACCCTGTCCATAATGCTGTAAGACCCAATCCATAATACTGTAAAAGACCCAGTCCATAATAATGTAAAAGACCCAGTCCATAATGCTGTAAGACACTGTCCATAATGCTGTAAGACCCAATCCATAATGCTGTAAGACACTGTCCATAATGCTGTAAGACCCAATCCATAATGCTGTCCATAAAAGACCCAGTCCATAATGCTGTAAAAGACACAGTCCATAATGCTGTAAGACACTGTCCATAATGCTGTAAGACCCAATCCATAATGCTGTAAGACCCAATCCATAATGCTGTAAGACCCAGTCCATAATGCTGTAAAAGACACAGTCCATAATGCTGTAAGACACAGTCCATAATGCTGTGAAAGACCCAGTCCATAATACTGTGAAAGACCCAGTCCATAATGCTGTAAGACCCAGTCCATAATGCTGTAAGACACTGTCCATAATGCTGTAAGACACTGTCCATAATGCTGTAAGACACTGTCCATAATGCTGTAAGACCCAGTCCATAATGCTCTAAGACCCAGTCCATAATGCTGTAAAAGACCCAGTCCATAATGCTGTAAGACCCAGTCCATAATGCTGTAAAAGACCCAGTCCATAATACTGTAAAAGACCCAGTCCATAATGCTGTAAGACCCAGTCCATAATGCTGTAAAAGACCCAGTCCGTAATGCTGTAAGACCCAGTCCATAATGCTGTAAAAGACCCAGTCCATAATGCTGTAAAAGACCCAGTCCATCTCCAGTAGTACAGTGTAACTGCTGTTCTAAGTGTTGTGCTGCAGAACAGACATTCAGCAGAGGTCAGGACAATAGAGCTGTCAGCCAATGAGACCCAGAGGAACCATTCTAGTCTATATTCTATTCTACTGCTACAGTACTAGCTATCCATGGCTGGATATAGGCTGTGTCAGCATGGGGAGGGAGGAGCACAGAAACACAACCACCACACCAAAATACACTACGCTACACTACCTCAGCACACTAAGCTACACTACCTCAGCACACTAAGCTACACTACCTCAGCACACTAAGCTACACTATCTCAGCACACTAAGCTACACTATCTCAGCACACTAAGCTACACAATCTCAGCACACTAAGCTACACAATCTCAGCACACTAAGCTACACTATCTCAGCACACTACACTACCGCACCACGCTACCTCCCCACACTACGCTACCTCACCACATTACGCTACACTACCTCACCACACTACGCTACCTCACCACAATACGCTACGCTACACTACCTCACCACACTACGCTACCTCACCACAATACGCTACGCTACACTACCTCACCACACTACGCTACCTCACCACATTACGCTACGCTACACTACCTCACCACACTATGCTACACTACCTCACTACACTATGCTACACTACCTCACTACACTATGCTACACTACCTCGCCACACTACCTCACTACACAATGCTACACTACCTCGCTACACTTTCTTCACCACATTACGCTACACTACCTCACCACACTATGCTACACTACCTCACCACACTTCGCTACACTACCTTACCACACTATGCTACACTACCTTACCACACTATGCTACACTACCTCGCCACACTACCTCACTACACAATGCTACACTACCTCGCTACACTTTCTTCACCACACCACCTCACCACATTACGCTACACTACCTTACCACACTATGCTACACTACCTCACTACACTGCTACGCTACCTCGCTACACTACCTCACTATACTACCTCACTACACTATGCTACACAACCTCACCACACCATGCTACACTACCTCACCACACCACCTCACCGCACTATGCTACACTACCTCACCACAGTAACACCACACTACCTCACCACGCTACCTCGCCACATTACCTCACCACACTACCTCACTACACTACCTCACCATGCTACCTCACCACATTACCTCACCACACTACCTCACCACACTACCTCACCACGCTACTACCTCACCACAATATCACACTACCACACCTCACCACACATTACTACTTCACCACACTACACGCTACACTTTTCCCTTTCTAGACCTCTCAATCTAGTGTGCTTCAAGTCTGGGGTGTGCAGGCTTTTGTTCCAGACCAGCACTAACACAACTGATTCAACAAATCAAAAGTCTTGATGTGAAGTTGAATAACTGCATTGGGTGTGTTAGTACTGGGCCGGACTGAAAGTCTGTGGACTGAAGAACAGTGCTTTAATCCTAGACTCGTCACCTTGCCACACATAACTGTCTAGTCACTGAAGCTGGAGTGTCTGTCCTTTGAAGATTAACTTGAGCATGGTTAGACTTGAGCATTCGTATTAAGCAAAACAAATTATAATGGTTATTCTGAAACCTTCCCTGCTGGTATACAGTTGACTCATTGATAAAGTAGTGAATGGTAATGACCCAAATGGCACCCTATTCCCTATATAGTGCACTGCTTTTGACCAGAGCCCTAGGGTGCCTGCTCTTTAATGCCATAATCCACTATTATGTCATGTGTGTGTGTGTGTGTATATATGAGTGAGGAGTCCTAGCTAACTGCCCTCTCTGTTCTCCCCACAGGGGGGGTGCAGTGTCTCTGGCCCAAGTGTCACAGACAGCGGGAGGAATATCATCTTTAGCCGCTAATCCCTGCAAATTCGAGGAGAGAAAAAGTGCCAGTGTCACTATAGGCCTTAAGAGCCAGAGATGATTCATTCTAAACCTCAAAGTGAAGGATAACAAGTGGCCCAGACTCCGGTGACCACTCATCCCACCACCTCCTCCTTCACCTTCACTCCGTTCGAGTCATTTCCTCTAACCTCTAAACTGTGTACCGTTCTCCATTCCCCCCGGCTGGGTCAATCTATACAGACACAGACTGACTGGATGACCATCTGGACCTATGTAAATCAACACGAAGACAACAAACCAACCAGCAGAGAGGCCTTGAAGACGGACTCTCCTGGATACTGACTGAGTTGCCAGATGCTACTCTGGATAGGGCTGGAGGCTGTAGGCTGTTAGGCTAGCTAGGCCATGCTGCTCCCTGTGCCTTCCTCCTCTCCCATGCTGCTTCCAGGAGATCTACGGGCTACAAACATCATTATCATCACCGTCATCTTCATCACTCACCAATGCCACAGGAAGTACGGTGCCTAGGAGGGGACTGACTGAACCTCAACTATTACGGACAGAGTGAACTGGAAACACACACACACACAGCCCCTTCAGCTGTGGAACAGACAAAGACAGAAGGCAAAGAGATACTAAGCACTGAGAGGGTAAGTTAAACAGGTTTCTCAAACATCATCTTCAGAGATTTGAGGTTCAACATATGTACAAAGTTGCTCTGTAATGTCTTAAAACATACCCTGTCATAAGTTCTCTATATTCTACTGAGATATACAGCTCATTTGTGTCATTTCAGAAGATGTTTTGACATTATTAGAGCAATGCCTCAGAGAAAATAGCAGTGAGTGAGATAGGAAGGACAGAATCCAAATTAAACAACCAAGGAAAACAGACTCACTAGGGAGGAGAGAAGGATTGGAGGAGGAGCGAGTTGGGTGGGGTCTGATTGAGCCAATCTCAGTCAGAAGGAATGGAGTGAGTGAATAAACAAAAGGACGAGGAGCTGAACAGATGAAAGAGATTATCCAAGGAGAGAGAGATGAAAAGAGAGGGGGGAGGGAAAGGAGAAAGAGGGTAGAGAGAGAGCAGGCGGGCGGGCATCACAGAGCGCTACATGCTATTTGTTATTCATAGTGGAGACTCTCCAATATGTTTTTATGCTCCCTGACTCCCTCCCTCCCTCTGTTGGGTGAACGTTGGCTGTTGCACTACTTTGAAACCGGACGTTTTGTGCTAAATATACATAGACTGAAACACCTCCAGATCCGGTCTTGAATCCGGATATAACTTTATCAATCATTATCATCAACGTGCCAAAACTCCTCCACAAGGCCCTGACGTCCACATGAGGATATCACTAGATACACAGCAGCATTACATAATTATTAATGATTCTCCTTTTAAAACCAATTCATTCAATTCTGAGTATCTCACAACCCACTGCCAGAGTCAGCCTCATCTCCTTCTCTCAGTCTGTCAATCTCTCCATCTGTCTCTTTCAGTCTCTTGCTCTACTCCTCCCTCTCATTGTTGCCATCTCTTGTTTGCTTTGCATCTCTTGTTTGCTTTTGACTGGAGCCGAGGGGCAATTTTGCATGTTGTCCTGAGAGTGAGAACACACACACACACACTTGTGGAAAAACTTGCCTGCAGAGCATTTGTTTGTCAAATGTTCTGTCAAATCATGTCAAGCACTTCAGAGGACAGGAAAACACATGTTCAAGACTGAAACCCCTAGAATATACTGCACTGTACACAATAACGTATCATCTCATTTCTTTATTTTTCTGTCATATGAACAGTATGCTATAAAACTCAACTGACATTCCTTTTTGTTTCTCTGAATTGTAAATTGATGGCGCTCTCAAATATTCAACACCAAAAGACAAGCAGAGAAATGTAAACCGAGGAACGTATAAATGTTTTTAAAAAAGAACATGTAAAATATCCACTTAAATATTTCTTGTGAATTCAGAAGCTCTTCACTGAATAATTTATACCACATTTAGAGAACAATAACCACTGTAGCCACACACACAGACAGCATGCATAATACTGTACATCTCAGGTTGTTGTGAGTGAATGTTTGTGGTTTTTCTAAATCCCAGTTACGTTGCCTTGACTTGCACAACAAACTACAGACAGGCACACAGTGCCTTCGGAAAGTATTCAGGCGCCTCAACTTCATCCACATTTTGTTGTTACAGCCTTATTTTAAAATTGATTAAATTAACATTTTCCTCAGAGATCTACACACAATACCCCATAATGACAAAGACAAAAAACAGAAAGACCTTATTTACATAAATATTCAGACCCTATGCTATGACACTCTGCACTGAAGATAGGAAACACTGTCACCACTGATAAATCCACTATAATTAAGAATTTCAATAAGCATTTTTCTATGGCTGGCCATGCTTTCCACCTGGCTACCCCTACCCCGGTCAACAGCACTGCACCCCCCACAGCAACTCGCCCAAGCCTCCCCCATTTCTCTTTCTTTCTAAAATGATCTGCCGAAATTGTTGCCACCCTTATTACTAGCCTGTTCAACCTCTCTTTCGTGTCATCTGAGATTCCCAAAGATTGGAAAGCAGCTGCGGTCATCCCCCTCTTCAAAGGGGGGGACACTCTTGACCCAAACTGCAACAGACCTATATCTATCCTACCCTGCCTTTCTAAGGTCTTCAAAAGCCAAATCAACAAACAGATTACCGACCATTTCGAATCTCACCATACCTTCTCTGCTATGCAATCTGGTTTCAGAGCTGGTCATGGGTGCACCTCAGCCACGCTCAAGGTCCTAAACGATATCTTAACCGTCATCGATAAGAAACATTACTGTGCAGCCGTATTCATTGATCTGGCCAAGGCTTTCGACTCTGTCAATCACCACATCCTCATCGGCAGACTCGACAGCCTTGGTTTCTCAAATGATTGCCTCGCCTGGTTCACCAACTACTTCTCTGATAGAGTTCAGTGTGTCAAATCGGAGGGTCTGCTGTCCAGACCTCTGGCAGTCTCTATGGGGGTGCCACAGGGTTCAATTCTTGGACTGACTCTCTTCTCTGTATACATCAATGATGTCGCTCTTGCTGCTGGTGAGTCTCTGATCCACCTCTACGCAGACGACACCATTCTGTATACTTCTGGCCCTTCTTTGGACACTGTGTTAACAACCCTCCAGGCAAGCTTCAATGCCATACAACTCTCCTTCCGTGGCCTCCAATTGCTCTTAAATACAAGTAAAACTAAATGCATGCTCTTCAACCGATCGCTGCCTGCACCTGCCCGCCTGTCCAACATCACTACTCTGGACAGCTCTGACTTAAAATAGGTGGACAACTACAAATACCTAGGTGTCTGGTTAGACTGTAAACTCTCCTTCCAAACCCACATCTCCAATCCAAAGTTAAATCTAGATCTAGAATTGGCTTCCTATTTGGCAACAAAACATCCTTCACTCATGTTGCCAAACATACCCTTGTAAAACTGTCCATCCTACCAATCCTCGACTTCGGCGATGTCATTTACAAAATAGCCTCCAATACCCTACTCAACAAAATGGATGCAGTCTATCACAGTGTAATCTGTTTTGTCACCAAAGCCCCATATACTACCCACCATTGCGACCTGTACGCTCTCGTTGGCTGGCCCTCGCTTCATACTCGTCGCCAAACCCACTGGCTCCATGTCATCTACAAGACCCTGCTAGGTAAAGTCCCCCCTTATCTCAGCTCGCTGGTCACCATAGCAACACCCACCTGTAGCACACGCTCCAGCAGGTATATCTCTCTGGTCACCCCCAAAACCAATTCTTTCTTTGGCCGCCTCTCCTTCCAGTTCTCTGCTGCCAATGACTGGAACGAACTACAAAAATCTCTGAAACTGGAAACACTTATCTCCCCCTCACTAGCTTTAAGCACCAACTGTCAGAGCAGCTCACAGATTACTGCACCTGTACATAGCCCACCTATAATTTAGCCCAAACAACTACCTCTTTCCCTACTGTATTTTATTTATTTATTTATTTTATTTATTTTGCACCCCATTATTTTTATTTCTACTTTGCACATTCTTCCACTGCAAATCTAACATTCCAGTGTTTTACTTGCTATATGGTATTTACTTTGCCACCATGGTCTTTTTTTGCCTTTACCTCCCTTCTCACCTCATTTGCTCACATCGTATATAGACTTGTTTATACTGTATTATTGACTGTATGTTTGTTTTACTCCATGTGTAACTCTGTGTCGTTGTATGTGTCAAACTGCTTTGCTTTATCTTGGCCAGGTCGCAATTGTAAATGAGAACTTGTTCTCAACTTGCCTACCGGGTTAAATAAAGGTGAAAAATATATAAATAAATAAACACTCGTAATTGAGCTCAGGTGCATCCTGTTTCCATTGATCATCCTTGAGATGTTTCTACAACTTGATTGGAGTCCACCCAATGGTAAATTAAATTGATTGGACATGATTTGGAAAGGCACACGCCGGTCAATATAATATCTAAGGGCGCAGGAGTGGCTTTGGGACAAGTCTCTGAATGTCCTTGAGTGGCCCAGCCAGAGCCTGGACTTGAACCCAATCAAACATCTCTGGAGAAACCTGAAAATAGCTGTCCAGCAACACTCCTCATCCAACCTGACAGAGAGAGAGCGGATCTGCAGAGAAGAATGGAAGAAACTCCCCAAATAGAGGTGTGCAAAGCTTGTAGCGTCACACCCAACAAGACTCAATGTTGTAATCGCTGCCAAAGGCGCTTCAACAAAGTACTGCATAAAGAGTCTGAATACTTTGAATACGAATACGTATTTTTGAATCTGAATACGTTTTTTTTTTAACCTTTTTCTTTGTCATTATGGGGTATTGTGTGTAGATTGATGAGGAAAAAATACAATTTAATCAATTTTAGAATAAGGCTGTAAAGTAACAAAATGTGAAAAAAGTCAAGGGGTCTGAATACTTTTTTGTTGGTTTATACAAATTTATCAAGGGGGGAAAAGATGTTTTCCAGAATATTAACATCACCAATATTACCTAGGCTACCAAAATTACCTAGGCTAATCTGATTCTAATTCCCCTCCTAATGTTTCCCCCTCATCATGAGAATTAAAACATCTAAAATCCTTTCACTAATATTCTCTCTCCAGTTCTCGTTAAACTTGATCCCATCTCTCGGTGTTCCTCTCACAAACTTCACTTCCCCTCCATGTCATTGTAAATAAGAATTTGTTCTTAACCAACTTCCCTAGTTAAATAAAAATAAACAAAATAAAAAAAGTCGGTCCCTCGCCCACTCTCCAATGTCCCTTCCTCTTCTGGTTGGTAGGAGGGACCCATATTATCCTGACAACTTCTGGTTGGTAGGAGGGACCCATATTATCCTGACAACTTCTGGTTGGTAGGAGGGACCCATATTATCCTGACAACTTCTGGTTGGTAGGAGGGACCCATATTATCCTGACAGATTCTTGTTGGTAGGAGGGACCCATATTATCCTGACAGATTCTTGTTGGTAGGAGGGACCCATATTATCCTGACAGATTCTTGTTGGTAGGAGGGACCCATATTATCCTGACAGATTCTTGTTGGTAGGAGGGACCCATATTATCCTGACAGATTCTTGTTGGTAGGAGGGACCCATATTATCCTGACAGCTTCTGGTTGGTAGGAGGGACCCATATTATCAGGACAGCTTCTGGTTGGTAGGAGGGACCCATATTATCAGGACAGCTTCTGGTTGGTAGGAGGGACCCATATTATCAGGACAGCTTCTGGTTGGTAGGAGGGACCCATATTATCAGGACAGCTCCACTCCATTGGGCCCAGCGACTATTCACACACTCAAACACTTTCTTTGTTCAAACACCCAACAAAAGACATCACATCACAAAAAATTGAAGAAAACACATTTACACAACACAAGAATTTCAAAATCCAGAAATGAGCTGTAACTCTTATTCTTTCTCTTTCCTAAAGCACAACGACTCTCAAAACTCATTAACTCTCGGTCTCTCTCCCACTCACAGAGGGTGGGATTATGGCTGCCGAGAGTCTGACCGAGCTCCGTGATTGGCTCTTTCTGCTCCTCCTGTGCCTGACTCTATTGGCCGAGATGCTGGAGTTGGCGGCGGCAGCAGTTGCCATGGAGGAAGGCGAGGAAGACTTCCCGTGCCCGTCAGTGTGCCGGTGTGACGAGGGCTTCGTTTACTGTAACGACCGGAGCCTGAGCATGATCCCTCCTCTACCGTTAACAGCTACTGTTCTCTACCTACAGAGCAACCGGTTGGCCAACTCCGGCCTGCCTCCATCGTTAGAGCGCAGCAGTAGCATCCGTGTGGTCTACCTTTACGCCAACCAACTAGACGAGTTTCCTATACACCTGCCGCCGTCGCTACGGGAACTACACCTGCAGGACAACAACATTCGGACGTTGCCGCGCACGGTATTGGCCAGGTTACCGTTGCTAGAGAGGCTACACCTGGACGACAACTCCATCTCCACGGTGAGCATTCAGGAGCGGGCCTTCTCCGGTACGCGGCGGCTGAGGTTACTCTTCCTCTCCCGGAACCACCTGTCCAGCATCCCAGCCGGCCTCCCGGCTTCTTTAGAGGAGCTGAGGTTAGACGACAACCGCATCAACACCATCCCCACCCACGCCTTCCGGGGCCTGGCCTCACTGAGACGCCTGGTCCTGGACGGGAATCTCCTGGCCAACACCCGCATCGCCGACGACACCTTCTCCCGCCTGGCCAACCTCACGGAGCTGTCGCTAGTCCGCAATGCCCTGCAGGCCCCACCCATCAACCTGCCCAGCACACACCTGATGAGGCTGCACCTGCAAGACAACGGACTGATTCACGTGCCTCGGGGGACCCTGGACGGGATGAGGAGGCTGCAGCGGCTGGATCTGTCAGGTAACCAACCAGCCTGATGCTACCTGAGCCTGATCAGCCCTACATTAGACATTTTATTATCCCAAGGCCAAAAAAGTCTAAATAATAGTGCCGTTATCCAATACATAATTATGATACAGGCTACTGCACATTACGCACGACAGAACCACAGAATTGATGGAGAGAAAGACAGGGTGCACTTGCGTGCGCACTGATTTAAAATAACAATATTAGACTGATGGGCTGTTTTAAAACTCTGCAGTTGCAATTTAAAAAATGCATCTTTACAATGAAAAAATAAGGAAACCTCCGAAAGCCAGATGGAGATGTGTAAATTGGACATGCATTCAGTCCTTATATTACTGTTATGCTGCAGCAAATGTATTCCTACCGTCCACAAGAAAATAAGTTACCATGATGAGATGATACATGCATTGTGAACTCCTCTTCATACTGAGATGCGCTGTCTGTCCCCACCCTAAGAGTTAATGATTGATCATGCAGATAGCAGAGAGTAGACCATGGCCCGTAGAGAAGACAGATTTAGACATTGCATATAATTTAACACTTCCATTTCAAGTCATGCTGTTCATAAAAATAACATTCAAATTTACCGGTTTCTCGCAGTTATTTATAAAATCGGGAAAAGGGAGTGGGTTTGGGTGGTAAATCTCGGTAACCCGGTTCCCACTGTTCAACCCTAATGAGAACAGCTGCAAATAGTTTGCTTAGGATTCTAGTTAAGATTTGACATTGCTCTGAGTCTAGACATATACTCTGTATATTGCAGAGTAACTTTAGTGAACTACTCACAAAATTAGCAGCAGATGAGCATATTATTCTACATCAGGTGCCATACGTAGAGTGACTTGTGTCCACTTCCATGCCTGCAGGGAACAACCTCACCACTCTGCCCCGGGGGCTGCTGAGGGACACGGACGGCCTGGAGCTGTTGCTGCTCCGGGGGAACCCCTGGTACTGTGGCTGCAACCTGCACTGGCTCCACGCCTGGCTGTCTGGCCGCGGGGCGGCGGTGACAGTACGGGGCCTGACCTGCCACGGACCGGAGGCAGTGCGTGGCCAGGCCCTCAGGGACCTCTCTGGGCTCATGGACCAGTGTGAAGGACCCCCAGGAGGGGTGAACAGTGTGGGGGGTAGAGGAGGAGGTGTCACTAGTACTACCACCTTTCCCCCCACCCAGGGCTCTCTGTTCACCCTCAGAGCCATACGGCCGGGCCTGGTGAAACCATTACCACCGGGAGGAGAGGCGGGGGGTCATGCCTCACACAACGCTTTAGAACTCACCGTGAAGCCTCTGTCGGCGGACAGTGTGCAGGTGACGTGGCTGTGCCCGCGGCCGGCGCCCTCCTTCCGGCTGTCCTGGCTGAGGCTGGGCAGCAGCGCCGCTCTGGGTTCCATCACAGAGACGCTGGTACCCGGGGAGAGACAGCAGTACCTACTAACCCAGCTCACGCCACGATCACACTATCTCATCTGCCTTCTCCCCCTGCGCTCCACCTCCTCCCACTCTGGAGGGTCACAGAGAGGACAGCAACAGGAAAAGGACACAACAGACCAGAGCCCCGTCTGCTCTCAGATAGAGACGGGGGAGGCTCTGCGCCCCGAAGGGGAAAATGGGGGTGAGGACTCGGACACAGAGATGGCAGCCCTCCCCCTGGCCGAGATCATTGGCGGAGCCACAGCCCTAGTCTCCCTCATACTCATCTTCGGCATCTTCTGCTGGTATGGCCAGCGCACCGGGTATGTCTCCGGGGAAACAGACTCCTATGGGGTCAGAGGTCAGCGCGTGGTCGGGAAGCCGTACGATGACTACGTGGAGTCGGGTACTAAGAAGGACAGCTCCATCCTGGAGATCAGGAGCCCCGGCTTCGCCATGACGCCCATGACGACCCATCAGCCACTGCAACCCAACGGAGGGGAAGATGTGACCTACGTGCACACCATCTTCCCCTCATCGCACGGTAACGGCACCTACCGAAGCAACCAGAGTCACAATGGCATCATCACCCAACTGGGTCACACGGCAGGCTACGGGACCAACCAGGGTTACCGGGAGCAAGGGATGATCCCGGATATAGACTACTCCTACACGTGATGACATCATCTCAGACACACTTCTCCCACCCCCACCGGTTGGATGCCGTTCTAAGGATACGGTTCCAGCAGGCGGTTGGTTGGTTGGTCTCCTTGGTTCCAAAGTACCCTCTGTGCCTCCTCACTTCTGCTCTGAATCTTATTTATCTGTTACTGGCTGACTGGCTTGGGTTGCTGTGTCCCCACAGGGCCACCCCACATACATGTTTGCTGGGTGACAGAAGTGTTTCAGTGCTTCTCATGTTTATACATTGTTTTGAGGTCTCAGTATCTTTACAGCTACTGTACTCTTCCTTCTATTCCATAAAAGACCGTTAGTAGTTTGAGGTGGATGTTTAGGCGTAGGCAAATATATTCCAGAGAGAAACACTTTTGTAGACTGCTACACTATATATACAAAAGTATGTGGACACCCTTTTAAATGAGTGGATTCGGCTATTTCAGCCACACACGTTGCTGACAGGTGAAAAAAATCAAGCACACAGCCATGAAATCTCCATAGACAAACATTGGCAGTAGAATGGCCTTCCTGAAGAGCTCAGTAACTTTCAACGTGGCACCGTCATAGGATGCCACCTTTCCAACAAGTCAGTTCTTCAAATGTCTGTCCTGCTGGAGCTGCCCCGGTCAACTGTAAGTGCTGTTATTGTGAAGTGGGAATGTCTAGGAGCAACAATGGCTCAGCCGCAAAGTGGTAGGCCACACAAGCTCACAGAACAGGACCGCCGAGTGCTGAAGCACGTAGAAATGGTCTGTCCTCGGTTGCAACACTCACTACAGAGTTCTAAACTGTCTCTGGAAAGCAACGTCAGCACAAGAACTATTCGTCGGGAGCTTCATTAAATGGGTTTCCATGGCCGAGCAGCCGCACACAAGCCTAAGATCACTATGCGCAATGCCAAGTGTCGGCTGGAGTGGTGTAAAGTTTGCCGCCATTGGAGTCTGGAGCAGTGGACTCGAGAGTGATCACGCTTCACCATCTGGCAGTCCAACGGACGAATCTGGGTTTGGCAGATCTCAGACGAACACTACCTGCCCCAATGCATAGTGCCAACTGTAAAGTTTGGTGGAGGAGGAATGATGGTCTGGGGCTGTTTTTCATGGTCCCTTAGTTCCAGTGAAGGGAAATCTTTACGCTACAGCATAACTGGCCTGCACAGAGCCCTGACCTCAACCCCATCGAACACCTTTGGGATGAATTGGAATGCTGACTGCGAGCCAGGCCTAATCGCCTAACATCCGTGCCTGACCTCACTAATGCTCATGGCTGAATAGAAGCAAGCCCCCGCAGCAATGTTCCAACATTTTGTGGAAATCCTTCCCAGAAGAGTGGAGGCTGTTATAGCAGCAAAGGGGGGACCAACTCCATATTAATGCCTGTGATTATGGAATGAGATGTTTGACGAGAAGGTGTCCACATACTTTTGGTCATGTAGTGTATACAACTACCTACTTCTGTATTTGCTGAGTAGACACACGGGTAAGGGTTTGATGGTACTAGTCACAACAACTCATCACTGACTGACAGAAAATATATATGTTCCTAACTTAGACCTCTACTTTTCTCTTTCCCCTCCTGTTTTTATATTTTATTTCTCTGTTTATATTTATGTGCTGCAGAGAGAGAGAGAGAGAGAGAGAGAATGAGAGCGAGATAACTTTGTTCTAGCTGAGAAGAGCTGATAGCAGCTCTGAGGGACAGGGGCTCCTACTGCAGCGATGTCCGCCCGGGGACTCTAGTGAGAGGGAGAGATAGGAGTAAGCATAGGGAGGTTAAAAAGAGAGACAGAATAATTGAGGAAGGGGGGATAATAAAAGAGGGAAAGGGTGAAAAGGAAGAATATAGGCTCTGATCCTTCGAGAGAGATAAAGAGAGAGGGAGAAAAAGTAGGGAGCGAGATAGACAAAAGAGGAGGGAGAGTGAAGAGGGAGAGCAAAGGGAGAACTAATGGCAGAGGGAAACAGTGTAAAGGGTAGGAATATAGCTAGGACCTCATCCAAAACCTGCTACTTCTTAACAGGACCAGTTCATTTCTACTTGACCTATTACTGATATTTTAGTACAGGAAGGGGCAGACAGTGAAAAGAGTGTATTCATCAAACGAGCCCATCTTTAAAGAGATAAAATTGTTATTACAATTACAATTGTTATTACAATAATTCAACATATTGGCATTTCCCTTAACATACAGAACACCAATATTAAAGGAGATATCCTTTTGCTTATTGCATGTCATCATAATATGAATGGCAAAGGCATGTTAACTGGACAATCATACAGAAATGTCTGCAATCAAATTAAGTAAATCAACCCAAAGTAAAAGGCATTTTCTATTGGTTGCTATCAGGAAAGATGAAGGGAGAAAAACATGTGTTTACAGTGACGTACCCATTCAGCACGCAAACATCTGAACACAGCAAGCTGTAATAGCTGTACCATTACAGCTACTTAGTATCTACTTAGTATCTACTTAGTAGCTCTGTGTGCATCATAGTCAGTCATTCAGATCCAGCGAGACAGTCAGGTCACAGGTGGGGGGGGGAGAGTTCCGTAGAAATCATGGATGAACCAAACTGCAGCACTGTGCATCTATGCACTCTAATCACACACTCTGAAGTGTATTTCTGTCACTCTACGTATATTATAACAATGTTCTGGCCTCTCAATCACAACTGAATCACAATGGAGAGAAGAGTAAAGAGAGTGATGGGAAAAGGAGGGAGAGAAAGAAAAGAGATTGTTTGAGTGAGTTATGTATAGACTATAGTTTTTATTATAAACTGGGTGGTTCGAGCTCTAAGTGCTGATTGGCCACGGGTATGACAAAACATGTATTTTTCCTGTTCTAATTACATTTGTAACCAGTTTATAATAGCAATAAGGCACCGGGGGGGTTTGTGGTATATGGCCAATATACCACAGGAGTTTTTCCAGGCGCTCCGCGTTGCGTCGTACATATGAACAGCCCTTAGCCGTGGTATATTGGCCATATACCACACCCCCTCGTACCTTATTGCTTAAATATACCATGCTAAACTTAATTAGCCTTGTGTCTTTTTCCAATCCAAAACTCCAGTGGGAAAAGCATTCTGGGGGAAGAGAAAAGATCTAGAGCCTTCTTTAGGTCTTAGAAACCTTTCCTTTCAATACGCTCAGCTTTTCACAATGTCTTATGTATAAATCTAAACAGTGAGAACTGTTTGTTTGGTTTCTTTGATTTTCTATGCGAATAAAAAAAAAATATTGGTTAAACTTCAAATGTTTTCATATGTGTTTTATTGAGAGGTGGTGGTGGGTTGTGTTAAATTATACTGTACAAATATACTGGCATAATATTAGGAAGAATCAAGTCAACTTAAATATACCGAACAAAAATATAAACGCAACAATTGACGATTTTACTGAGTTACAGTTCATATAAGGAAATCAGTCAATTGAAATAGATAAATTAGGCCTTAATCTACGGATTTCACATGACTGGGCAGGGGTTTAGGCCCACCCGCATAGGCCCACCCACTTGGGAGCCAGGTCCAACCCTGGGGAGCCAGGCCCAGCCAATCAGAATGAGTTTTTCCCTACAAAAGGGCTTTATTTCAGACAGAAATACTCCTCAGTTTCATCAGCTGTCCGGGTGGCTGGTCTCCGACGATCCAACAGGTAAAGAAGTTGGATGTGGAGTTCCTGGGCTGAAGTGACTACAAATGGTCCGCGGTTGTGAGGCCGGTCGGATGTACTGCCAAATTCTCTAAAACGACGTTGGAGGCGGCTTATGGTAGAGAAATTAACATTCAATTCTCTGGCAAGATCTTTGGTAGATTTTGTTTCATGTCGGTTATTTATTAAAATATTCACTCCCTGTACTTGCTTCTCGTCTCCCATCGTCAGTCCTCACAGAATGCTGACATCACATATTGGAAGCATCAGAGTTTTTTCTCCTGGCTCCCCAGCGCCCGGCTCTCGCCCGGGCTCCCGCTCGGCTCTGCCCCCCACCCCCGGGCTTGCCCAGCCCCGCCCCCTCGGCTCGGCCGGCTCCCGCGGCTCGGCTCCCGCCCGGTACAGGCTCCCCCTCGGTACAGGCTCGCCTTCGGCTCCCCCTCGGCTCCCGCCCGGCTCGGCTCCCCCTCGGCTCCCCCTCGGCTCCCGCCCGGCCCGGCTCCCCCTCGGCTCCCGCCCCCTCGGCTCGCCCGGCCCGGCTCGGCTCGGCTCCCCCTCGGCTCGGCCGGCCCGGCTCCCCCTCGGCTCGGCCGGCCCGGCTCCCCCTCCCCTCGCCCGGCCCAGCTCGGCCCCCCGGCTCGCCCGGCCGGCTCCCCCGGCCCAGCTCGGCTCGCCCCTCGGCCCAGCTCGGCTCCCCCCGGCTCGCCCGGCCCAGCTCGGCCCCTCGGCTCGCCCGGCCCAGCTCGGCTCCCCCCTCGCCCGCCCAGCTCGCCCGGCCCAGCTCGCCCCGCCCGGCTCCCCCTCGCCCCGCCCCGGCTCCCCCGCCTCGCTCCCCCTCGCCTCGCCCGGCTCGCCTCGCCCGGTTCCCCCTTGGATCGGCTCACCACACCTGCCAGGTGGCTGGATTATTTTGAGAAACACTCACCAACAGCGAAGTAAACAAACACTTGAGAGAAATAAGCTTTTTGTGCTTATGGAAATCTTGGGGATCTTTTAAAAATGGGGATCTTTTATTTCAGCTCATGAAACATGGGACCAACACTTTATATGTTGCGTTTATATTTTTGTTCAGTATACATAATGTGGCAGAGTGATGTTCATTAAATATACTCTCTGAATACATAGTGGATGTGTTATTACTGACTAGACTAGTAGCCTTAGGAAGCGACTACCAATCGATTTGTGTGTGTTTGTATCAGCATGCTCTTGATCGTGCGTGCGTATCTAGTCTATATGGTCTGGAGACGTGTGTGTGTGTGTGTGTGCATCTAGTCTACATAGTCTGTCTGTATGTTAACGTGAGGACATGCCTCCCATTCTAAGTGAGTACTAATGCTGTAAGCACAAATCAATATAACAAGCCAGGGAGGGCATAAGTGTCTATCTCAGACAAACAGTTTGTGTAACACAGTACAGGGCGGGTGTGTGTATGTGTGTACTATATGTTTATACGTTTTATTAGTCATACGGGATACACATAGTATACACCGTCCAACAAAATGCTTACTTGCAGTTTCCTTCTCGACAATGTAGTGCTGAGTGACTAACCAAAATGTCTGTTATTTTTAAACTAATTCACCTACCTTGGTTTAATTATTTGAATTACATTTCGTTAGTTGCTTTTCTGTGACCTCAATGCTCAGTTTCTCTAGAAATAAATCAAATCAAGCCTGAACTGTGTGGTAGGGATTTGTAGTTTCCAACAGGCCAATATTCTACATAGTTTAGTTAAACGTGGTAATTAACTACAATGACCATAATCCATTGCGCACCTAATTATCCGGGCTGTGTGCTGCAGACCAGAGAGGGAGAGAAGAGACTGAAGACCTGGGATTGAGAGCAGTTGTGTCGCAAGGTATCTCTACCTGAAAATACATGATCTAAGTGATTAATAATTGGTACTCAGCAGTCATAAAAGCATGCTTTATTTACTTTGAAGAATTACTAAAATAGTGATTTTGTCGGACAGCATAGAGAGGAGATGACTTGGAATAAATTAATAAAGTCATCAAATAAAACAAATGTAATATACACAACAACAAGTCAAGTAATGTGAGTACATGATGGTTAATAAATGATAAGCAGTAATGTACCATCACTACCATCATGGGACTTTTATTAATACTTTTATTCTGTGCTGTTACAGCACTCAACCCATATAACACAGTGCATTTAATGTTTAAAAAAAGTATCGAAACCAAAATCGAAAACCGGGCTAATTTAATTTTTTAGTCAAAACCTCAAAAAGCACTAAATCGCTCAACATTATGACAATGCAACAACAATATGAAATCAAAGATAATAGGAATATAAAGTAAATGGCGCAGTAGAATAGCATAGGGCTGACCCGATTTAGTCGACTGGTCGATTGTTTGGTCATATATGGTGCACAAGACACCTGTGTGATTGGCACCGGTCTGAGTGGACTAATCCATTGTGGAGGCCATGGGAGTGGATAGTCCATCACTCTAAGACATGTGATACTGACATTGTATATGGTTATATTATGTTAAAATAATGGTGCAACAATAATAAATCGAATATTATTTTATAACAAATGTGCTTTGTCCATCATTGGATACGGTCGCTGTCCACCGTTCTGAAACCATCTTCAGTGCGCCCCGTAGAACTGGTACCTTTCCCTATGTTGCTACAGTGGGGAGAACAAGTATTTGATAACCTGCTAAATCGGCAGTGTTTCCTACTTACAAAGCATGTAGAGGTCTGTAATGTTTATCATAGGTACACTTCAACTGTGAGAGACGGAATCTAAAACAAAAAACCCAGAAAATCACATTGTATGATTTTTAAGTCATTAATTTGCATTTTATTGCATGACATAAGTATTTGATACATCAGAAAAGCAGAACTTAATATTTGTACAGAAACCTTTGTTTGCGATTATAGAGATCATACGCTTCCTGTAGTTCTTGACCAGGTTAGCACACACCGCAGCAGGGATTTTGGCCCACTCCTCCATACAGACCTTCTCCAGATCCTTCCTCATGATCATTGATGCCCCACGAGGTGAGATCTTGCATGGAGCCAAAGACCGAGGGTGATTGACCGTCATCTTGAACTTCTTCCAATTTCTAATAATTGCGCCAACAGTTGTTGACTTCTCACCAAGCTGCTTGCCTATTGTCCTGTAGCCCATCCCAGCCTTGTTCAGGTCTACAATTTTATCCTTGATGTCCTTACACAGCTCTCTGGTCTTGGCCATTGTGGAGAGGTTGGAGTCTGTTTGATTGAGTGTGTGGACAGGTGTGTTTTATACAGGTAACGAGTTCAAACAGGTGCAGTTAATACAGGTAATGAGTGGAGAACAGGAGGATTTCTTAAAGAAAAACTAACAGGTCTGTGAGAGCCGGAATTCTTACTGGTTGGTTGGTGATCAAATACTTATGTCATGCAATAAAATGCAAATTAATGACTTAAAAATCATACAATGTGATTTTCTGCAATTTTGTTTCAGATTCCGTCTCTCACAGTTGAAGTGTACCCATGATAAAAATGACAGACCTCTACTTGCTTGTAAGCAGGAAAACCTGCAAAATCGGCAGTGTATCAAATACTTGTTCTCCCCACTGTATGTGCATAATAGCAAAGTTAACCAGCATATTGGGATTGAGAACAATGTGGCGGAGGCCACAGCAGAGACGAGGATACATTCCCTGCCTTAGCCTAATTATCTAAGAAAATTGAGGAAACAAACTTAATTAGGTCTATAATCAATAGCCTAAATGTCAAACGTGCCCGTCTTCATAAATCCTCCATATACATACAGACATCTCCAGAAATAAGACAGATCCTGCTTCTGTTTCCTGTTTGAGTGTTTGTTTAATAAATGACTGATTCTGTGAGCACCAAGCCTCATGCAGCAGCAGATTTGGCTGTTTTTAAAGGCTTTACAATTTGTTTTTCATTAGAACAGACTGGTATTACTTATAATTAGATTTGTTTACACTGTTTCAAACAGGCAGAACAATGATACTGTAATCTAACAGCACCTGTTTGTCACACATAATATACACACAGCTCTCACTCCTATACCCTCCTTTTTCTTGATCTCCTTATTGTTATTATTACTATTATTATTAATCATCAATATTATAATAAGTAATGTTATCATTAGTAGCTTGTACAAACACTATCGAGCTGACACGTGTTACTGTGTTCTGAATTTGTCATAACCAGGAGATATTGGTCACATGCATGTTACTGTGTTCTGAGTTTGTCATAACCAGGAGATATTGGTCACATGCATGTTACTGTGTTCTGAGTTTGTCATAACCAGGAGATATTGGTCACATGCATGTTACTGTGTTCTGAGTTTGTCATAACCAGGAGATATTGGTCACATGCATGTTACTGTGTTCTGAGTTTGTCATAACCAGGAGATATTGGTCACATGCATGTTACTGTGTTCTGAGTTTGTCATAACCAGGAGATATTGGTCACATGCATGTTACTGTGTTCTGAGTTTGTCATAACCAGGAGATATTGGTCACATGCATGTTACTGTGTTCTGAGTTTGTCATAACCAGGAGATATTGGTCACATGCATGTTACTGTGTTCTGAGTTTGTCATAACCAGGAGATATTGGTCACATGCATGTTACTGTGTTCTGAGTTTGTCATAACCAGGAGATATTGGTCACATGCATGTTACTGTGTTCTGAGTTTGTCATAACCAGGAGATATTGGTCACATGCATGTTACTGTGTTCTGAGTTTGTCATAACCAGGAGATATTGGTCACATGCATGTTACTGTGTTCTGAGTTTGTCATAACCAGGAGATATTGGTCACATGCATGTTACTGTGTTCTGAGTTTGTCATAACCAGGAGATATTGGTCACATGCATGTTACTGTGTTCTGAGTTTGTCATAACCAGGAGATATTGGTCACATGCATGTTACTGTGTTCTGAGTTTGTCATAACCAGGAGATATTGGTCACATGCATGTTACTGTGTTCTGAGTTTGTCATAACCAGGAGATATTGGTCACATGCATGTTACTGTGTTCTGAGTTTGTCATAACCAGGAGATATTGGTCACATGCATGTTACTGTGTTCTGAGTTTGTCATAACCAGGAGATATTGGTCACATGCATGTTACTGTGTTCTGAGTTTGTCATAACCAGGAGATATTGGTCACATGCGATGCATACATGTTTCATGTAAAGAGAGTAAGGGTTGAGGGATTTCAGTAACAGAACCTTTCAGTCAGAAACAAGTAAGAAACTAAATGGCTGAAATTATGCTTCAGCAAAAGACAGCGCTATAAACACTTGCTGTGCTGTGGTGCCCTTTCGCTGCAGTAGGGAGGAGAGCGAGACAACGTGCGCCAGTGTTCAGCATTCTGATGGCTTGTAGATAGAAACTGTCTGTTGGTATCAGACGTCATACCATCTCCCCGATGGTAAGGGCATGTGTGTGTGTGTGTGTGTGTGCACCAGCCATCTAATCTCTGAAACCTTTCAGTGAGCTAGCTAGCCCATGTGATTGTGCTCTTCCTGTCCATTTAACTACCTCTCACTGAGTAGCACTAATCGTAGTACAGTACAAAACTGACAACCTTTGGCAATGACATTCAATTGATACAAATTAATTACGTTCCTAGTAGAGTAGCAGGAGAGAGAATGCACACTGCTCCAGCATCAGGAGAGCTCTCGGGCAACACAGCCTCTCTCCGACCTACAGAATAAACACCGACTCATTTCCGCCTCTTACAGATTCAATGACCCTACTTAACGACCCTACTTAACGACCCTACTTAACGGCAGGAATAGAAAAGGAAAAGTATGAGCACAGAACAATACAACCTTGTAGAATGGGTTCCTCTAGAATTTCCCATGGGAGTTTCATCCTCATCTCTGAAGAGGGTTTGCTAGCACTTAGAATGTGCAAGACAAGTCAAGCATGCCGAGGGGGTTAAATGGGGGTGAGAGCATCAATCCCAATATTACCCATGTCGGTTGTGGCAACATTGGTTATGGTTTTGTTGTACTCGAGTCTCGATTTTCATGACTTGTGACTCAACTTGGATTCGACCATTAGTAACTCAGACTGGCCTTCTCGACCTTTGGTAACTCGGACTCGCCCTTCTGTGACTTGTATTTGCACTTGGACTGGATAGGCTAATTTGATAAGCAGACTATTAGCAGCACTGGGTGGGCAGAGAAGCAAGGGTTCTGTTCTCTAGCAGTGGGAAGGATGCACCACACCCAGCACACGCAGCCTACATCAGCTGGTGAGCTGCGGGGGAGCATGCAATGATTGTGGGCAGAGAGGCAGGCAGGCTCCGCATCTGATCATAAGCTACACATCATGCAAGCAAACCTCTTGCTTCCCCTTAAATATTAGTCACCAGCCTACTATTTAGCTTTGCCTGGTTAAGAAACACAAACTGCTTAACGAAATTGAAAAACAATACTAGTACTGAGTTTAATGCAGTGTTTTTTCCGCATAGAAGTGTATATATAAAAACACTCAGCAAAGAGAAATGTCCTCTCACTGTCAACAATAAACTGTGTTTACTTTCAGCAAACTTAACTTGTGTAAATATTTGTATTGACATAAGATTCAACAACTAAGACATAAACTGAACAAGTTCCACAGACATGTGACTAACAGAAATGGAATAATGTGTCCCTGAACAAAGGGGGGCAAAATCAAAAGTAACAGTCAGTATCTGGTATGGCCACCAGCTGCATTAAGTACTGCAGTGCATCTCCACCTCATGGACTGCACCAGATTTGCCAGTTCTTGCTGTGAGATGTTACCCCACTCTTCCACCAAGACATTTCTGGGGGAAATGGCCCAACCCCTCACCCTCTGATCCAACAGGTCCCAGACGTGCTCAGTAAGATTGAGATCGGGGCTCTTCACTGGCCATGGTAGAACACTGACATTCCTGTCCTACAGGAAATCAGGCACAGGACGAACAGTATGGCTGGTGGCATTGTCATGCTGGAGGGTCATGTCAGGATGAGCCTGCAGGAAGGGTACCACATGAGGGAGGAGGATGTCTTCCCTGTAACGCACAGCGTTGAGATTGCCTGCAATGACAACAAGCTCAGTCCGATGATGCTGTGACACACCGCCCCAGAACATGACGGACCCTACACCTCCAAATTGATCCCGCTCCAGAGTACAGGCCTCGGTGTAACGCTCATTCCTTCGACGATAAACGCGAATCCGACCATCACACCTGGTGAGACAAAACCGCGACACGTCAGTGAAGAGCACTTTTTGCCAGTCCTGTCTGGTCCAGCGACGGTGGGTTTGTGCCCATAGGCAACGTTGTTGCCGGTGATGTCTGGTGAGGACCTGCCTTACAACAGGCCTACAAGCCCTCAGTCCAGCATCTCTCAGCCTATTTTTTCAAAATTTTATTTTACCTTTCTTTAAGCAGGTAGACCAGTTGAGAACAAGTTCTCATTTACAACTGCGACCTGGCCAAGATAAAGCAAAGCAGTGCGAGACAAACAACACAGAGTTACACATGGAATAAACAAACATGGTCAATAACACAATAGAACAGTCTATATACAGTGTGTGCAAATGGAGTCAGGAGGTAAGGCAATAAATAGGCCATAGTAGCGAGGTAATTACAATTTAGCAAATTAACACTGGAGTGATAGATGTGCAGATGACGATGTGCAAGTAGAAATACTGGTGTGCAAAAGAGGAAAAAGTAAATAAAACAATATGGGAATGAGGTAGGTAGATTGGATGGGCTCTGTACAGCTGCAGCGATTGGTTAGCTGCTCAGATAGCTGATGTTTGAAGTTAGTGAGGGAGATATAAAACTCTCCAACTTCAGCGATTTTTGTCCAAACAGTAAAACATGTAATTAAAATAGAACATCACAATTATTTTGGGGGGATGGTAAAACATTTTCAGTGTAAACTTGAACGACTATAACCAGATATAAAGTAGGTTGAAAAGATAATGGACCTAGTGCTGTGGCGGTCAGGACATTTTGTCAGCCTGTGATTGTCAAGCAAATAACTGCAGGTCTCATGGCAATTGACTGTTAATTAACAAACACATTTAGCATCTCCATGCTTCCAGGCATACTGTAGCCTACAAGCCACTGATGCAGACCTTTGGAACATCTACATTTTAAAAGTCTAATAAATCCATGTAATATAGCCTACACCATAACAATGAATCCATTATTTATTTTAGACCGGTCTAAAGAAACACGATATGAAGAAAATGTAGTCTATTTCAGAAGAACAGAATAACATACTGTTGTCCTTATGTTAGGTCCTGATGTGGCTATGGCATATGGCTGTGGGCTACACTAGTTCCTTTAGCAGACAAGATTTGCTTAGAATTCCGTGTCATTATTTTATAGTATGAAGAATACAATAGAACAAAGCTGAATAAAATAGAAAGGATATTTTCTACAAATGATTTCTGAGGGAATGTGCACATGCAGCTGTTCTGTGTTGAGGGGTTAACAAAGAAACAGGTCCTCCGATATGCTTCATTTAAAACTATTTCTGTAACTCTAGTTGTGATACAAAACATGGGGCTGTATGTTTTGATTTGTAATACATTCTAAGGCTGCATGATGCAACTAATGATGATTTGAAAAAAGTTGCATGAAATAATGCATGAGCTCTGCTTTGTTTCTTGCACAGGCTGCACACACTTCATCAGTTTCTCATTCACCAAGTACTTGATAATATTCTCACCAGGTCTCAAAATTCCTGGCGGCATACCCCTTGTGTGGCCGTAATGCTCCCTAAAAAAAAAATCCATGCCTTTTGCGGATAAAGTGGCCGTTGTGCCCTTGGGCTGAATATAATAATTATAATTCCCTTCTCCCAGTTGCCGTGCTCCGAAGCACCTCTCACTCACATGGCTCTCTCCCAACACCCATCACGTGATCGGTTCCTTCTCACAGGCATCTCAGCATCTCTTCACTTGTAGCTAAGAAGTAAGCTACAAGTGAAGACTAACACATCGGGGACGCAACTGTGCTAGTTCCTCTTATCCAATTCCGAGACGCATATTGAAGATGTTAGAAGAACTGTCCTCATTTACTTTGTGTCAGCCAACAAGATGAGTAGGCCTAACGACCAGCAAAATCACTAGCTTATGTCAATCTACTATCCCCCACAGTACAAAAGTTGACCTATTCTATTGGTCAACTTGTCCCTCTGTGCAAGAAATGCATATTCCAAACATACTCTGGGACAGTTGTGGGATGCGATAGATCCCAAATTATTACAACCACTCACATCAAAAAAACTTTTAAAAGCAATGAGGCTGATGCAACAGATCAGAACGTTTAGCTTAAAATGTTGATCAATTATTAGGCTATTTCTTCACATTATAAAGCACAGCAACGCACATACGGCAGCAGGTTATAAGTGCGAATGTTCCAAAATGCAAATAGCGGGAAACGTTTTCAAAAGTGGCCGCTAATGTGATTGTGCATGTAATACTTTAATATAAAGGTGCATTTTAATGGTGAATGCATCTTCCCCAAACTTGAAACTAAGGCGCCGCTTATGTGTGCCAGTTAGGCTACATTGGTTGATAAGCGGATTCATGTGCTTCATTTTAAGAAGTTATTTGGCCACTTTAGTTGTGATACAAACATATAGGCCTATGTGCTAGGCTATATGAGGTGTGTGACTACGATTTGAAAAAGTCGCAAGAGAAAGGCATGCTCTGTTTCTTGCCTCATTCACAAGTGATAATACATCACTCACAAGTGGTAGGCTAATATTGTCACCCATCAGACTAGTCTTGATTTAATATTGTCTTTACATATACTAAATAATATGGGTGAAATTAGTTGGATTTTGAAAGAACCATTATCCTGCACCTGTCTCAGAAGGGGGCAGGGGAAAAAAATACATGTAATCTCTTAAATAGCGAATGGAGGATGCTTTTCCCGTGGTTTATTTTCATGTCAGCCAGGTAGGCTGTACTCCTGTTGTAAAGCAAAGCAATGTGCTTAATATGAGGAGTGTTGAGAAATATAGTAGGCCTAGCCTTCAGAAAGCTGTTGGGATCCTCCTCTTTTTAATAGAGGCCATCACTCGGTTCTCACACAATTACACAGTGGGTGCGGAGAGGCCTACAAGCCAGAGTGTCTCGCACCCACTGCGAAATTTGGTTGAGGATTGGTTTTTCCAGCAGGACAATCCTCCATGCCACACAACCAGGTCAATCATAGTGTGGATGGAGGACCACCAGATCAAGACCCTGTCACGGCCAGCCCAATCTCCAGACCTGAACCCCATTGAAAACCTCTGGAATGGGATCAAGAGGAAGACGGATGGAAGCCATCAAAAAAAGCAGAGCTGGGGACTCCCGGGTGGCGCAGTGGTCTAGTGCAATGCATCGCAGTGCTAGCTGTGCCACCACTAGCTGTGCCACTCTGGGTTCGAGCCCAGGCTCTGTCGCAGCCGGGAGGTATATGGGGCGACGCACAATTGGCCTAGCGTCGTCCGGGTTAGGCCGGTAGGGATATCCTTGTCTCATCCCGCACTAGCGACTCCTGTGGCGGGCCGGGCGCAGTGCATGCTAACCAGGTCGCCAGGTGCACAGTGTTTCCTCTGACACATTGGTGCGGCTGGCTTCCGGGTTGGATGTGCACTGTGTTAAGAAGCAGTGCGGCTTGGTTGGATTGTGTTTCAGAGGACGCATGGCTTTCGACCTTCGTCTCTCCCGAGCCCGTACGGGAGTTGCAGCGATGAGACAAGATAGTAACTAGTAACAATTGGATACCACGAAATTGGGGAGAAAAGGGGGTAAAAAAAATAATTAAAAGCTGAGCTGCTTGAATTTTTGCACCAGGAGTTGCATAAAGTCAATCAACATCAATGTGAAAGACTGGTGGAGAGCATGCCAAGACACATGAAAGCTGTGATGGATATTCAGGGTTATTCCACCAAATATTGATTTCTGAACTATTCCTAAGTTATTACATTAGTATTGTGTTGTTTAAAAATGAATATGAACTTATTTTCTTTGCAGTATTTGAGGTCTGACAACACTGCTTTGTTATTTTGACCAGCTGTCATTTTCTGCAAATAAATGCTCTAAATGACAATATTTTTTTCTTTGGAATTTGGGAGAAATGTTGTCAGTAGTTTATAGAATAAAACAAAAATGTTCATTTTACCAAAACACATACATATAAATAGTAAAAGCAGAGAAACTGATCATTCTGCAGTGGTCTCCTAATTTTTGTCCAGAGCTGTGTATATATACACACACAGTGGCAAGAAACAGTATGTGAACCCTTTGGAATTACCTGGATTTCTGCAGAAATGTGTCAAACTTTGATCTGATCTTCATCTAAGTCATAACAATAGACAAATACAGTCTGCTTAAACTAATAACACTCAAACAACTATACGTTTTTTGTCTTTATTGAACACACTTTGTAAACATTCACAGTGCAGGGTGGGAAAAGTATGTGAACCCTTGGATTTAATAACTGGTTGACCCTCCTTTGGCAGCAATAACACCAACCAAACGTGTTCTGTAGTTGCGGATCAGACCTGCACAACGGTCAGGAGGAATTTTGGACCATTCCTCTTTACAAACTTTTTCAGTTCAGCAATATTCATAGGATGTCTGGTGTGAACCGCTCGAGGTCACTCCACAGCATTTTAAAATCGGATTGGGCCACTCCAGAAGGCGTATTATCTTCTGTTGAAGCCATTCTGTTGTTGTTTTACTTCTGTGTTTTGGGTTGTTGTACTGATGCATCACCTAACTTCTGTTGGCGGACAGATAGCCTTACATTATCCTGAAAAATGTCTTGATAAAATTGGGAATTCATTTTTCCGTCGATGATAGCAAGTTGTCCAGGCCTTGAGGCAGCAAAGCAGTCCCAAACCATGATGCTCCCTCCACCATACTTTACAGTTGGGATGAGGTCTTGATGTTGGTGTGCTGGTCCTTTTTATTCTCCACACATAATGTTGTGTGTTCCTTCCAAACAACTCAACTGGAGTTTCCTCTGCCCACAAAATATTTTGCCAGTGGCGCTGTGGAACATCCAGGTGCACTTTCGTAGACTTCAGACGTGTAGCAATGTTTTTTTTGGACAGCAGTGGCTACTTCAGTGGTGTCCTCCCATGAACACCATTCTTGTTTAGTGTTTTATGTATCGCAGACTCGTCAACAGAGATGTTAGCATGTTCCAAAGATTTCTGTAAGTCTTTAGCTGACACTCTAGGATTCTTCTTAACCTCATTGAGCATTCTGCACTGTGCTCCTGCAGTCCTCTTTGCAGGACAGCCACACCTAGGGAGAGTCGCAACAGTGCTGAACGTTCTCCATTTATAGACAACTTGTCTTACTATGGACTGATGAACATCAAGACTTCTGGAGATACTTTTGAAACCCTTTCCAGCTTTATGCAAGTCAACAATTCTTAATCTTAGGTCTTCTGAGATCTCTTTTGTTCGAGGCATGGTTCACAACAGGCAATGCTTCTTGTGAATAGCAAACTCCCATTTTGTGAGTGTTTTTAATAGGGCAGGGCAGCTCTAACCAACATCTCCAATCTCATCTCATTGATTGGACTCCAGGTTAGCTGACTCCAAGTCATCATTATCCTAGGGGTTCACATAATGTACTTTTTCCAACCTACACTGTGAATGTTTAAATGATGTATTCAATATAGACAAGAAAAATACAATTATTATCAGTTTAAGCACACTGTGTTTGTCTATTGTTGTGACAAAGATTAAATTGTATGACTAATTTATGCAGAAATCTAGGTAATTCCAAAGGGTTCACATACTTTTTCCTGCCACTGTATGTATGTATGTATGTATGTACAGTTGAAGTCGGAAATTTACATACACTTGGGTTGGAGTCATTAAAACTTGTTTTTCAACCACTCCATAAATTTCTTGTTAACAAACTATAGTTTTGGCAAGTCGGTTAGGACATCTACTTTATGCATGACACAAGTCATTTTTCCAACAATTGTTTACAGACAGATTATTTAACTTATAATTCATTATATCACAATTCCATTGGGTCAGAAGTTTACATACACTAAGTCGACTGTGCCTTTAAACAGATTGGACAATTCCAGAAAATGATGTGATGGCTTTAGAAGCTTCTGATAGGTTAATTGACATCATTTGAGTCAATTGGAGGTGAATCTGTGGATGTACTGTATTTCAAGCATCATGTTGTTCCAATCTGTCTTTGTCTTGTAGCTCTGCCTTCCCACTTTCCCCTTGTATCCCACAGCCAGGTTCTGACAATAAAACCTACACATATATCAGTGGGTGATTACATAAAAAGTAGCTGAGAGCCTGACTTACCATTCATTTATGTAGTAAATAAGTAAGACAGGTATTGAGTAGAACTTGTGAGGTAGTGAAAGGGATTCGTTAGGGTTTTTCATGAGCGAGTGGCGATATAGTGCAGTAGGGTCCAGCTGCGACATCATCTCTGAGTCTCTATGTTCTCACCTACTGATATGTCATCTCTCAGGAAAAGTGGGGGTGTGGAAAGGAATGGGCGTTTCAGAAGGAACCATATAAAGGAGAAGTAGGCGTTTCGAAAGGAGTCAACACTAGAAGCGCTGGAATTACATAACTACTAGAACCGCCATGACTTGTTATTTCAATTATTATTTCAAATATTCAATAACAAATAATACATTGTAAAATTAACGTTAACTAGCATTTACATTTAGGAAAAACAACTCACACTTTGTCATCTCTGCAGAGCATGACTAACATCCGATAACTCAAACGAAGTCTTGAGTGGCACCTTTCGAAACCCCCACTTCTCCTTATATGGTTCCTTTCAAAACGTCCACTTTTCCTGAGGGATGCACTACACTGAGAGGTGTCACAGCTGGACCCCTCATATATTGCCATCTGGTGGCGACTAAAAACAATTGCATAATAACGCCTAGTATAAATTGAGGGACTCCTGACATGACTCGTGACTCGACCATTGGTGACTCGGCCATGGACTCGAACTTCAGCCATAGGGACTCATGACTCGGACTCGAGCACAGCGGAATGGGTAGTTGACTCGGACTCGAGGTTTAGTGACTACAACCCTGGTTTTCAGTGACACTACACCACGTTGAATGCTTGGTCACCACTACCGGTGTGTACAGTCAACCTAGCTCTAATGACAGAAGCCCTAATCAAGGTAAAACTTTATTGAACTCTATTGGCCTAATTAAAGGTATAGGCCCAGCTCAGTTGAACAGACAAAGCACACAGCCTTGATGAACGCAGTTTGAGGAGCACTGTGCTGATGAGCAGGCCGACTCCTCTCTGAAATTCCCACATTGCACTGGGCCAATCAGGCTAATGAGGCTCTCACTTCATCCATTCGAGCTAAAGTGGCGATTGATTGGGGGGGGCTTTTACAGAGGAGAGAAATAATTGCTATGAATGGGCGATCTGCAAACTCATTCACTTTTTTTCCTCCACCGTTTTGTTTACCAGTCATTAAGGCTTGACTCTGGGGGCTCCTGTTAACTCGTCAATGTCAAACATGTAAATGAAATATAAATCAGAACGTTGTAAATTATTCTGGGATAATATGTCTGTCCGTTTTGGAGCGCTTCAGCATTGCAGTGGTTGCTGATGGTGGTCCGACCGGAATATATGTGTGTGTGTGTGTGTGTGTGTGTGTGTGTGTGTGTGTGTGTGTGTGTGTGTGTGTGTGTGTGTGTGATACATATGTGTGTGTGTGTGTGTGAGCATGTGGGTCAACAGACAAACTTCCTAACTACAGTGCAGATATACTTGGCCGACAGTACAGTATCCACAGTTAGAGATACACTAACTAAAACTGACAGAAATAGCCTAAAGTCACTGCAGAAACTACAGCAGAGTTCTAGTTGAGACAGCAGTCAGTCATAACACCTACAGTCAGAGATATAGGCCAGCCAGTAGAGACAGCAGTCAGTCATAACACCTAGTCAGAGATTTAGGCCAGCCAGTAGAGACAGCAGTCAGTCATAACACCTACAGTCAGAGATATAGGCCAGCCAGTAGAGACAGCAGTCAGTCATAACACCTAGTCAGAGATTTAGGCCAGCCAGTAGAGACAGCAGTCAGTCATAACACCTACAGTCAGAGATTTAGGCCAGCCAGTAGAGACAGCAGTCAGTCATAACACCTACAGTCAGAGATTTAGGCCAGTCAGTAGAGACAGCAGTCAGTCAGAACACCTAGTCAGCGATATAGGCCAGCCAGTAGAGACAGCAGTCAGTCATAACACCTACAGTCAGAGATTTAGGCCAGCCAGTAGAGACAGCAGTCAGTCAGAACACCTACAGTCAGAGATTTAGGCCAGCCAGTCAGAACACCTACAGTCAGAGATTTAGGCCAGCCAGTAGAGACAGCAGTCAGTGGTTAAAACAGTAGCCCTAAGTACAGTGTAGATCAGTATGGAGGTAGTGTACCTGTGGGGCCTGTACTGTAGATTACCACCCGTCACTGAGAGGGAAGCAGTGGAAATCACTAACTCCCTGTGGCCATTGGGGCCAGCCACCTGTCAGCGCTGCGTGTGTGCGTGTGTGCGTGCGTGCGTGCGGCCAGTCAATGCGGCTGTGTTATCTCTAGACTAGTGGGTTTAGGCGTTGAGGTTGAAACACAGCTGCTCTGCTCCCGTCTCTGTTTGTCTGTGGGGCCTTGACCTGAACCGACAGGATTGCCGCTTATCTTGTATCTGAGCTACTGCTGCAACGGTGACAGTGAGGGTTCCCCACGGCAACCAGGGGCCTCTTATCTCTAACACCCCCTAAGAGGCTGGGGACCTGGGAATATAATCAGAACATTTAGCCCCTGCCCATACCTTGCTGTCTGACAGCAGGTAGTTAAGCTATTACATTAGAAACTAGTCTAAATTGATCTGTGGGTTTAATTGAAATAAATGCAATCGAATGCAGATACAACAACACAACTAAAAACTTGTTGACTTGAAGAACTTTACAAGAGTGTAGAGTCACGCACCCACACACATTTACCTCATCACTCCAATGACAATTCACATTTCATTACGTAATCCATCTTAATCAAATAGCCCATCAGACACAATACATTCTCCTCTCAATCGCTTTCTCTCTCTGCTGAGGCTGGATGGAGTGATTGAGGGGTGTAAAGAGAAGGATGTTCTACCCTCCAACCCACCCTCCTCCCCATCTCTAAGACAGCTCTTAAGTGCTTGTGGGTTTTTATGTTTGCAGTGTTTTATAGGAGAATGCAGGAGCCAGCAGCAGTAAAATGGTGAAGGGGTGGGTGGGTGGGGGGGGGTTACTGTAAATCCAATCTTTATTGAGAATGACACAAACGACATAAACAGTCCTCCCTTATCGGCTCGCCCTCCCTACTGATCGATCAGCAGCCGTGAGTGAAGTGATGCGAATGCGTGGCAATGGGTGTGTGCAGTTCTTCACCTATCATTATTGTAGTAGGGCAGGCCCCCCCACCAAACTCCATGTCACCACAGCAGTTGCCATAGTGACAGAGATACTCACGAGAGGTCCCCTTGATCCCTCTCCCTGTTACTCCTATCGTACTCTAGCTTTGTCCAAAACCCTACCCTATTCTTTATAAACTGCACTACATAGGGAATAGGGTGCCATTTGGTTTCAGATGCATCCTCCGTCAGCCCTTCTCGTTCCCTCACCTTGCTCTGCCTGTCCCTTCTAGGAGTTGTTTACAGCTCTGTTTCTCTTGTTATTCAGTGGCACTTTGCATATTGAGAGTGGGACTCTATAAAAAGCCTTGTAAAACATACAGCTGCTGGCTCTGATGTTGGAGCCAACATGATGTTAATGAGAGATGAGTTATTCACACAGCACCACATAGGCGGCCATGTTGTTTTATGACAGTTAACACTAAATGACCCAATGAAGAAACATACTTTTCTATGCAAAACCTGACCATCAAGTAGCTCTTTTGATGTTGGACTGTACACAGTAATGCCAATTCAATGCCAAACACAGTACTAATTAAAGTCTTGCTATGATCAAAGAAACTTCAGACTGATATGGTATGATACACTTGCCTTTACTGCCATCTGGAGGTGGAAAATTACACTACACCCAAATGGCATTGAGCAACCAGTGTATTGTATCATATTAACCTCTTTCTAAAGCACACATAATAAAGACATTAATATATGATTCTGATTCATTAATAGTATAGGGTTTTTTTTAAACAAAGAGGCCCTGCAGACAGCCAACAGGGCAGTATTTCAACAGAAACTGAGAAGACCACAGGTTCAGGGTGGGTAAAGGTCAAAGTTCAAAAACAGAAGTAGAGCATAAGCATTAGCTCTTTATAAGCTCTCTAGGTGTCACTCTGAATGCAGTACAGTAGAGTCACAGACACAAAGAGAAGATACGGTTTTCATCAAACTCCCAGACCAATATTTACCCAATGGAGGGATTATAAATGTGGGTGTGTAACCAGGTCAACTGTGACGTGGAGCGTGAAATAAGATACAGTTCACTCAAAAATCTATGATGGGATCAGGATAATGTATCAACCCCAGGCCATAAAATTCTGACTCTAACCAAGACCGGCGATCAGTACGATAATACTTCTCATTTCACAGTGATTTGTCCCATATAGAGCACTGAGGCCTCAGGACAGGTACACAATTCATGTTATACTATAAGAAATGTCACTTATTATTACTTTAAGTAGTGCTATGTTATTACTAAGTAATACTATATTACTAAGTAATGCTGTTATTGCTAGGTAATGCCATTACTAGTAATGCAATGTTATTACTAAGTAATGCTATTACTAAGTAATGTTATTACTAGTCATGTTAGGTTATTACTAAGTAATGCTGTTTTTGCTAGGTAATGCCATTACTAAGTAATGCTATGTTATTACTAGTAATGTTATTACTAAGAAATGTTATTACTAGTCATGTTAGGTTATTACTAAGTAATGTTAATATTAAGTAATGCTATGTTATTACTAGTAATGCTATTACTAAGAATTGTTATTACTAGTCATGTTAGGTTATTACCAAGTAATGTTATTACTAAGTAATGTTATGTTATTACCAAGTAATGCTATGTTATTACTAAGTAATGCTATGTTATTACTAAGTAATATTATTACTACATGTGATTCTGATATTTAAGTAATGTTATGTTATTACTAGTCATATTAGGTTATTACTAAGTAATGCTATGTTATTACTAAGTAATGCTATGTTATTACTAAGTAATGCTATGTTATTACTAAGTAATATTATTACTACATGTGATTGTTATTTTTAAGTAATGTTATTACTAGTCATGTTATGTTATTACTAAGTAATATTATTACTACATGTGATTCTGTTATTTTTAAGTAATGTTATTACTACAAGTTAAAGCTGGAATCCTTAAATGGTGAAACAGCCACGTCCGTTTGCGATATTACAACAAATCATTTACTGTAAACAACCAACACAGCTTTTTGCCCTCTGACATCATTGCATGTGCAATAGAAGAGCACAATAAGTACTGCGATTTATTCACCATGCTGCATGACACTCCTCCGCTCAGCAACGACAACAACAACAGCGGTGGGGGGGGCAATGGCGTCATTTCCCCTACTGCAGATTCCATCTTTAAGTTATGTTATTTCTATAATGTTATGTTAATATTAGCTAGGTTACTATATGATCACCTGCATTGACGATCCCATCAATCTCCAGTTTGGTGATGTCGCCACTGAACAGCGAGATCTTCTTGTCCAGAGCTTCGTTCCTCTTGAATTTGGTCGCCTTGACTGAATCACCTTGGAGACAGATGAACACCTGCTTCTGTCAACACTGTTAATAAGAACACTGTAATATCAACATGCGTTTACCGTTTATGTTGTCTTTCAACAATATCTATAGTGGACGCTCAGCGATGCTGCTTTCCAGTGTCTCACAGCTGTAGTCCTGGGGCCCGATAGACCTAATCACCTAGCATTAACTAAATGACAGTGTGTAGTGCTTGGCTGGACCAAACACATGTAAACCTGTGTTGTAGGACCCCAGAACGGGAGTTGAGAAACAACAATGGTTTAGAGCAGATGGAACGGCATGGAAACCATGCGTTTGATACCATTCCACTGACGCCGCTCCAGCCATTACCACGAACCCATTCTCCCCAATTAAGGTGCCACCAACCTCTGTCCACTGTGAGTGACTTGGCGGTCCACACAGGCACCACCTCCAGGGACAGGTAGGTAGTTCTGTAGTGCTTCCTTCTCTCCTCCTGACTCATATGGAGCAAGGCAGCTAAGGAAGAGGAGAGGGACAAAGAGTTGATGATTATGATCATTCCACTAATCAATGTGGGTAATGTAGGGACAACATAGTGAAAAGCTGTAGTGCCCTAATGGCTTGGTTGTAACCTAGTACCACATAAGGCCACGATGAGCCACTTCAAACTTTGAGTTGGCACCTACTTTTTTTCTATTGCAATTTAGGCCACACAACTTTGACAACTTTACTTTTCACACACAACAGGTCCTGTTGAGAAACCAAATTCTCAACATGAGCACCTATAGATTCTCACCCAGACTGTGTCTGTCTGCAGACTTACCCTTCACCTCGTTCCAGTCGCCTTTGGCTGAGTCAAGGTTTAGCCGCTCCAATCCCGTTGCCATGGCGAGATGGGCACTAAAGTGCAGGGACACGACCGCGGTGGTCACCCCAAGCGCGGCGAGGGCGATCCGATACAACGAACCGTACTTTCCCCCGGAGGGCGAGGCCTTGTTTTGCCCCTGAAACGAATCAAACGACTTCGCGGCAGCTGTAGTTGTTGAAAACTTCTCCACGCGGATTGCAAAATGAATATCCCCTGGGTTCAGAATGGCCTTGCACTTTGCAGGGCTGGAGTTCGCCGAACTCTGCCCACTTCGCACCAGCGAATAAACCTGACGATTTGCAACACCAAAAATGTTTCTAAATTTGGAGCACACACCGATATCACTAGTATGAAAGTCACCTCTACGACAGCGGGAAAATGGACCTATGGCTCTGATACGCGAAGACAGAGTTGACATTTGAAATGCCATGCTGCGAGTGTGATCCTGAAGTCAATCCGACACAGAACTACTAACGTTACGTCGGTGTCCGGTGTTTTTCAGTTCGGTAGTTAGTTTCGTTTTCGTTATTTAAAGCGCCTTTATCCAGTTTGAATTTTGGGGAAGAAATACTTGGCCATTTTGTTGTAAACAATGACGCATGGATTGTACCAAATGGGAGGGGAGCTATATGACCATAAGGAAAGTATGTATTGTTGTGTTGCTATAAAATACCTTGCAAGTTGAGTGTAAACAAATTAATTATTCAACAAATTAACCATCACCGTTCACTCGAATTATCAAGGCTGTGTGTGGAATGTGGATATAACGTATGGTAGGAGTTCAGTGTTTTATTTCATTTATTTTGTGAATTTTTCTCCCCATTTTCGTGATATCTAATTGGTAATTACAATCTTGTTTAATTGCTGCAACTCCCCAACGGGCTCGGGAGAGGTGAAGGTCCTCCGAAACACGATCCGCCAAGACGCGCTGCTTTTACACACTGCTCGCTTAGCCCGGAAGCCAGTCGCCCAACGTGTCAGGAGCTCTTGTGTTGAGCTGATCGAGTTTACTGTTTCTCTGTCTGACATTCACCGCCCTCTACTGGCCAACAGCTAGAATTACATCTTACTCTGTAACGTAATTTGTAGCCTAATTACATCTAGTGTATTTGTATTTATTATGGATACCCATTAGCTCCTGCCAAAGCAGCATATACTCTTCCTGGGGACCAGGAAAACAATTAAGGCAGTTTATGCAATTTTAAAAACATTACAATACATTCAGATTTCACAACACACTGTGTGCCCTCAGGCCCCTACTCCACCGCTACCGCATATCTACAGTACTAAATCCGCGTGTATAGTGCGTATGTTATCATGTGTGTGTATGCATGTATCTGTGCCTACGTTTGTGTTGCTTCACAGTCCCCGCTGTTCCATAAGGTGTTTTTTTAAATCTGTTTTTTAAATCTAATTTTACTGCTTGCATCAGTTACCTGATGTGGAATAGAGTGCCATGTAGTCATGGCTCTATGTAGTACTGTACGCCTCCCATAGTCTGTTCTGGACTTGGGGACTGAGAAGAGACCTCTTGTGGCATGTCTTGTGGGGTGTGCATGGGAGTCTGAGCTGTGTGCCAGTAGTTTAGACAGCCAGCTCGGTGCTTTCAACATGTCAATACCTCTCATAAATACAAGTAGTGATGATGTCAATTTTTCCTCCACTTTGAGCCAGGAGAGACTGATATGCATATTATTAATATTAGCTCTCTGTGTACATCCAAGGGCCAGCCATGTTGCCCTGTTCTGAGCCAATTTCAATTTTCCTAAGTCCTTTTTTGTGGCACCTGACCACATGACTGAGGTGCGACAAAACTAGGGCCTGTTGGACCTGCCTTGTTGATAGTGTTGTTAAGAAGGCAGAGCATCGCTTTATTAAGGACAGACTTCTCCCCATCTTAGCTACTGCCAGGGTTGTACATTTTTGGGGAATATTCAGAGGTGGAAACTTTCTGGGAATATATGGGAATTAACAGGAAAATATGGGAATTAATGGAAATATATGCAAATGAATATTAATACCATTTAAATGTAGAAGTTTTTTGCATTGGATATATTTACCATATCATATGGAGACAGAAACATAAACCCTTTACCTTATCATAGTAGACATAATTGCAAATGATTAAATCCTTCCAATATAATTTTTTTAAAACTATTTAGTTACGAATTTAACTTTAATTAAATGAGTTGACTCTTCACATGGGATGATTTCACTGAACTGCAAAAGAATATAGGAATATTGATCCATCGCATCTCCCAAAAATGTTTTCAACATACATCTGTAAAATGATAGTCTGTCTTCCTCTCAGTCTTCCATGTCTTCTCCCTGGACCTCCTCAATGTCCACCTCGTGAACATCAGACTAAGGCCTCATCTTCACTGTCACTTTCCACCTTGTTGAGGATGTCTCGTTGTCAGGCTCAAAAAGCCACAAATTTGCCCAGATGGCCACCAATTCTTCAACCCTTGTATTTGTCAGCCTGTTGCGTCCTTTGGTGTGTTTGTTCCCAAACAAGGACCAGTTGCGCTCTGAGGCGGCTGATGTTGGTGGGATTTGGAGGATGATGGATGCAACAGGGGAAAGAGCCTCAGATCCACAAAGTCCCTTCCACCAGGTGGCTGATGAGATATGTTGGCACGACTGCTATATTGCATTTCCATCCCAAAGCCCTTGCTTGGAAGTGTACTTCGCCAGACTGCCAAGAACCTTGTCCTCATCCAGGCCAAGGTGGCGAGACACGGTAGTGATGACACCATAGGCCTTGTTGATCTCAACAGTGAAGTGGGCAGGGCAGTACTGATTTCTTCTCTTAAATCTGCAAGCAGAGTCTGAACATCATATAGGTTGGCATTGTCTCCCTCAATCTGTGCAATGGATAGCTTTTTACTATCATTATTTAAATAATTGATCTTTGTTTCATAGTATAGGTTATTTTTATTTAGTTCTGTCACATTATTTCTTCATTTGCAGTACATTTACCAATCAGCTGGGCTGCCAGACTTATTTGCCATACCTTTTGCCTCATCCCTCTCAACTATACAATTGTTCAATTGTTCATCAATCCAAGGGGATTTAACAGTTTTTACAGTCATTTTCTTAATGGGTGCTGCTTATTAATAACTGGAATAAGCAATTTCATAAATGTGTCAAGTGCAGCATCTGGTTGCTTCTCATTACACACCACAGACCAGCAAACATTCTTTACATCATCAACTTATGAATCACTACAAAACTTCTTGTATGACCTCTTCTACTCTATATTAGGCCCAGCCTTTGGAACGTTGGTTTTCCTAGATATGGCTACTATATTGTGATCACTACATCCTATGGATTTGGATATGGCTTTAAAGCACATTTCTGCAGCATTAGTAAAGATGTGATCAATACATGTGGATGATTTCATTCCTGTGCTGTTTGTAAATACCATGGTAGGTTGACTGATAACCTGAACCAGGTTGCAGACACTGGTTACAGTTTGAAGCTTTTTCTTGAGTGGGCAGCTTGATGATATCCAGTCAATATTTAAATCACCCAGAAAATATACTTCTCTGTTGATATCACATACATTATCAAGCATTTCACACATATTATCCAGATACTGATTGTTAGCACTTGCTGGTCTATAGCAGCTTCCCACCAGAATGGGCTTTAGGTGAGGCAGATGAACCTGTAGCCATATTACTTCAACAGTATTTAACATCAGATCGTCTCTAAGCTTTACAGGAATGTGGTTCTGAATATAGATCGCAACACCGCCCCCATTGGCATTTCTGTCTTTTCGGTAGATGTTATAACCATGTGATGCTAGTGTAACCAATGTGAAATGGCTAGCTAGTTAGCGGTGGTGCGCGCTAATAGCGTTTCAATCAGTGACTCACTCGCTCTGAGACCTGAAGTAGTTGTTCCCCTTGCTCTGCAAGGGCCGCGGCTTTTGTGGAGCGATGGGTAACGATGCTTCGTGGGTGTCAGTTGTCTATGTGTGTAGAGGGTCCCTGGTTCGAGCCCGGGTAGGGGCGAGGGGACGGACTAAAGTTAAACTGTTACACTACCACTGTATCATAAAGGTATTATCCAAGTGAATTTCAGAGATAGTCAGAATAGGAATGTCATCTGTTACAAGACTTCATGGACCTTGTTTCTTAGGCTACATATGTTAATATGGGCTATTTTTAGCACTTTTCTGGGTTGCTTGATTGTTTACTGGGAAGCTTATCAGAAGTAGACTTACTCGTGTTATTTATATTGGAGCTGATAGTACAGGGTGAGCTGCACATAGTGATCGTCCTACTATTGCACACTGCCTCGGTGTTAACAGTGTAACTCTGAATCATAGGCTCATGATTACTGCATACAATAGCTGTAGGATAAATGGAAGTATTTGGTGCAATTAGGGATACATAAATTAAATTATTGATATTGTGTTTGCCACTAGGATCATGTACATTTAATGCAGCATTATGACGACTCATTGTCACAATGGTAGGGATTAACTGAGCTGGTCTTGGATCATTGACCAGTCATTGTTTCAACGCAGCCTTGAAATGCGTGGACAGAGTCCAGAAGCCAAGATGATTTGGATGGACTCCGTCATTCCTGTAGAGTATCTTCTGTTTCCAGAAGGTGTCAAAGTTAACTATAAAAGTAACCAGCAGAGCCACAGTAGTCTTTTATGGGTTTCTGCTGCAACTCTCTGTTTATCACTTTAACTATACATTCATGTACATACTACCTCAATTGGGGGCGACCAACCAGTGCTCCCGCACATTGGCTAACCTGGCGATCTGCATTGTGTCCTGCCACCCACCAACCCCTCTTTTTACGCTACTGCTACTCTCTGTTCATCATATATGCATAGTGACTTTAACCATACCTACATGTACATACTATCACAATCAGCCTGACTAACCGATGTCTGTATGTAGCCTCGCTACTTTTATAGCCTCGCTACTGAATATAGCCTGTCTTTTTACTGTTGTTTTATTTCTTTACTTACTTATTGTTCACCTAACACCTTTTTTGCACTATTGGTTAGAGCCTGTAAGTAAGCATTTCACTGTAAGGTCTACACCTGTTGTATTCGGCGCACATGACAAATAAACTTTGATTTGATTTTAGCCAGATGTGTAATGCCAGCAGTCTGCTGAATGTTTCACACCCGCGGCCCAACGATGGTACTGGACCTGAAATGATTGGCTGTTTTTTGGAGTCTTTTAATGCTAAAATCAGTTCTTTCAAATCCATTTTCAAATGTTCCGAGCTAGCCCTCCTGAAAAGAAAAACAATACACGTGTTGCTTAGAACACATCTCCTCTTTGCTCATCTGCCATGTTGTGTTGCTACCATGTTGTGTTGTTGTCATGTGTTGTTGCCGTGCTATGTTGTTGTCTTAGGTCTCTCTTTATGTAGTGTTGTGGTGTCTCTCTTGTCGTGATGTGTGTTTTGTTCTATTTATTATTTTTTTTCAATCCCAGCCTCCGTCCCCGCAGGAGGCCTTTTGCCTTTTGGTAGGCCGTCATTGTAAATAAGGATGTGTTCTTAACTGACTTGCCTAGTTTAATAGGCAAGGGGGTATAGTAAACAAATAATAATTTGACAAACTGGAGACATTTTGTTAGTCCCCACAAGGTCAAATGCTATTTCTAGGTGGTTTAGGATTAAGGTTAGAATTATGTTACGGATTAGTTTTAGGGTTAGGAGCTAGGGTTAGTTTTAGGGTTAGGAGCTAGTGTTAAGGTTAGGGTTAGGGTAATAGTACGGGTTAGAGTTAGGGAAAATAGGATTTTGAATGGGACTGAATTGTGTGTCCCCACAAGGTTAGCTGTACAAGACTGTGTGTGTGTGTCCATCACATGTCAATTGACACACAGCCTACTGCAGGTGGTTCCCCAATTTGCGGGGGATTTTATTTGGCCAAGTTTCCTGAGCTCTATAAAGTTTTTTACATTTTTTATATTGTTCGACATTAAAAGACTGTAAAAACACCAGAAAATCAGCTCCTAGTGATTTTAATTTGGGAAATCTGTTCCAAAGTATTCCCACTCATAATAGAGAGACACTAAGCCAGGTTTGAAATGAGTATGTTTTAGTCAAATATTACATCTGTTTGGGCTTCTTGCGGTCAATTTGCAGTCTACAGATGATCTGGCCCTCTGACCATCTGCCCATGAAAAAAAAACGGTCCGCGGCTGAATCTAGTTGATGAACCCTGGTCTACTTTATGGATCACATGACCCTCCCTTCCCCTACCCACCCTCCCCAGACTGCTACAGAACCAATGAGACTGACATACGGTCATTATAACTGACACACACACACACATAGAGCTAAATTCAGTGTCACTGTCACTGTCACTCACACTTCCGGTGGCCGGAAACTGACAAAGGAGGAACACCCTTTTCAGCACTGACATGTGCACCACATATCATACATAGACCACAACTCAAGACCCAACCCAACAGAGAGAGAGGGGAAGTGGAATAGGCAGGTTTCACCAAATGAGTCCAGAAGGGTAGTTTCACAGAACAAGCAGAAGAAGGGTAGTGGGTCTTTTTTTAAAGAAGCTGCCAGAGTCCCCTGCATTTTGGACGGTGGAGAAGGTAAGATGCACAAGAGTGTGTAGCAAATGCGAGACGGACTGTGTTGTTTGTGTGACAGTGTTTTGCCCGGGGTCTCAGAGAGAGATAGAGAGTTGTCTTTCTGGTCGATTGTGATGTTGGAGAATGGGACAGAGGGATGGATGTGAACAGTATATGACTGCAGTAGGCTTCTATTCTATCGATGGGCCAAAACTCTGACTCCTTTGCTGTAAGTAGAACAAGACAACTAGTCAAGTTACAGAGTGCTTAACCTTACACCATGTTGTTATTACCATACTGACATGACACACACACACACACACACACACACACACACACACCAGTGGAGGCTGCTGAGGGGAGAACGGCTCATAATAATGGCTGGAACGGAGCTAATGGATTGGCATCAAACACCTGGTGTATTTGATACCATTCTACTGATTACACTCCAGCCATTACCACGAGCCTGTCCTCCCCAATTTCGGTGCCACCAACCTCCTGTGCACACACACAGTTGGACATTTGATGGGGTTGGGTTGGGTAGGAATGGGTTGGGTAGAGTCGGGTAGAGTTGGGTAGGGTCTGAAAGCGGAAGTATGCATCCAGAATGATTGCTGAAGTTAGAAATAGGAAGTGTGTGTGTGTGTGTGTGTGTGTGTTGTCATATTGAACTTGTCAGAAGAACCCAGTCATCTAGGGTGTGTGTGTGTGTTGTCATAGTGAACTTGTCAGAAGAACCCGGTCATCTAGGGTGTGTGTGTGTTGTCATAGTGAACTTGCCAGAAGAACCCGGTCATCTAGGGTGTGTGTGTGTGTTGTCATAGTGAACTTGTCAGAATAACCCGGTCATCTAGGGTGTGTGTGTGTTGTCATAGTGAACTTGTCAGAATAACCCGGTCATCCAGGGTGTGTGTCTGTGTGGGACGTGTGGTTGGGATTCGAAAGTATGTTTCATGTGACATACATCCACATTTTCTGTCCTCCCCTTCACACGTTCTTTCTCTCATTCTTTTTCCCAACCCAACACTTGTTTCTCCCTTACTATTCTCTCTCTCTCTCTTTCTCTCTCTCTTTCTCTCTCCTTCTATTTCTCTCTCTCTCAGTATGGCAGCGTGGGACCTGTCAGTTGCGGTGGAGGACCTGGGAGCTGATGCTCCGCCCATCACTGTCAGTGTGACCTCTGACCTACACATAGGTGGGGTCATCCTCAAACTGGTGGAGAAGTCACGTGAGTCACACACACACACACACACACACACACATACGTATTCAGATAGTGCACACTGTATGGTGGAGACCAGCAATCTCCCTATCCTACACAGCATTGTATAGAGGTGATATTCACTCATATGATCCACCACAAGTAGATCCCAAGGCACTGACTGTGTGGGTGATGCATGGCGGACATGTTGTGTCAGAGGGCTCACCAGTTTCCTCCCCTGTGCAGAGGTAAAGCGCGACTGGTCGGATCATGCCCTGTGGTGGGAGCAGAAGCAGCAGTGGCTCCTGCGAACGGCCTGGACCCTTGAGAAGTGTGGCATCCAGGCAGATGCCGGGCTCATCTTCATGCCCCAGCACAAGCCCCTGAGGCTGGGCCTGCCCAACGGACTGAACCTCAGGCTCCGGGTCTGCTTCTCTGGGACTGTGTTCCGCACTGTGCTGGGCATCTGCAAGATGCTGAGTGAGTTCAGAAATCAATTACTTTATTTTCTCTTTCCAATAAGTTTGTTTTCACATCAACATAACAAAGGAATCCACAATCTACCATATGACCTGCTTAAAGTTTTAAGTGAAAGAAAGTTTGGCACTCCACAAAAAACTTTTTCACCCATCCCTCCATTCTTTCTCCTTCCTCTCTGGTTCCAGACATCCGACGGCCAGAGGAGCTGTCCCTGCTGCGACCTGTAGAGGAGAAGAAGAGGAAGAAAGTTAGAGACTTGTCAGAGGAACTGTATGACCTCACAGAAGTGCCTCTCACCTCAGGTACACATTATGACATCATCATGTCCCCATCGACCCTCAGCTGACCAATCACAATATGAAGAGCAGAACCTGCATCGTTATGTCTGACTAATTATTAGAATAACTAAGCTTGCTTAAAGCTTATGTAACTCAGTAATTGCTATAGTAGCAGTAGTAGTAGTAGTAGCAGTAACAGTAGTAGCAGTAATATTAGTAGTAGTAGTAGTAGTAGTAGTAACAGTAACAGTAGTAGTAACAGCAGTAGTAGTAGTAGTAACAGTAGTAGTAACAGTAGTAGCAGTAATAGTAACAGCAGTAGTAACCGTATTAGCAGTAACAGTAGTAGTAACCGTATTAGCAGTAACAGTAGTTGTAGTAGTAGCAGTAACAGTAGTAGTAACCGTATTAGCAGTAACAGTAGTAGCAGTAATAGTAACCGTAGTAGCGGTAACAGTAGTAGTAACAGTAGTAGTAGTAACAGTAACAGTAGTAGTAGCAGTAGTAGTAGTAGTAACAGTAGTAGTAAGAGTAGTAGTAGTAAGAGTAATAGTAGTAGTAACAGTAGTAGTAGTAAGAGTAATAGTAGTAGTAACAGTAACAGTAGTAGTAGTAGTAGCGGTAGTAGTAACAGTAACAGTAGTAGTAACAGTATTAGCAGTAACAGTAGTAGTAACAGTAGTAGTAGTAGTAACAGTAGTAGTAGTAGTAGCGGTAGTAACAGTAACATTAGTAGTAACATTAACAGTAGTAGTAACAATAGTAGTAGTAGTAGTGGTAGTAGTAACAGTAGTAGTAGTAGTAGTGGTAGTAGTAACAGTAGTAGTAGTAACAGTAGCAGTAACAGTAACAGTAGTAGTAGTAGTGGTAGTAGTAACAGTAGTAGTAGTAACAGTAGCAGTAACAGTATTAGCAGTAACAGTATTAGCAGGAACAGTAGTAGTAGTAGTAGTAACAGTAACAGTAGTAGTAACAGTATTAGTAACAGTAACAGTAGTAGTAACAGTAACAGTAGTAGTAACAGTAGTAGTAGTAGTAATAGTAGTGGTAGTAGTAGTAACAGTAGTAGTAGTAGTAGTAGTAGTAACAGTAACAGTAGTAGTAACAGTATTAGCAGTAACAGTAGTAGTAGTAGTAATAGTAGTGGTAGTAGTAGTAACAGTAACAGTAGTAGTAACAGTATTAGCAGTAACAGTATTAGTAGTAGTAGCAGTAGTAGTAACAGTAGTAGTAGCAGTAACAGTAGTACTAGTAGCAGTAGTAGTACGATCTAGATATCTTCACTATTTGACCCAATATTGGCCCGGTCCTGTTTCCCTTCCTACCCAGTGTCCCGCCCCTGCTTGTATAATGGAATGCCTGCCCATTTCGCTGACTCCCCTAAGACTGAGAAGGTGTACAAGATGCTGTCAGTCTCCCAGCCTGCTCCTGCCCCAGAGGCCATCGCTAAGCTGTACCACCCCGCCAGTGTGGTAGACAAGGCCCATATCCACAGCAGGTAGACACACACACACATTTCTCTGTCTCGATCTTCACTTCACTCTGTCGTCGTCCTAAGTACTTTCTCTCTCTCCTATCTCAGGTGGCTGGACTCTTCTCGTTCACTGATGGAGCAGGGAGTTCAGGAGAATGACAGACTCTGGCTGCGCTTCAAATACTACTGCTTCCATGACCTGGAGCCCAAGGTGTGTGTGTTCGTGTGTGTGTGTGTGTGTTCGTGTGTGTGTGTGTGTGTGAGTGAGTGAGTGAGTGATATACCGAATGGAAAGTGATAGTTGAATTAGAAATAGGCTCTAAAATAGAAGTGTGAACTCTACTCTGGAATCTAACCATCTGGGTTTCACTGACTCACTTCTGTGACCTCTTCTGACCTCTCTCTCTCATCTTTTTCTCACTCTTTCTTCTCTCTCCCCTTTTGTCTCTCCTTCTTTCTCTGCCGCCTCACCTCTTTCTCTCTGCCCCTTCACCTTTCTCTCTCTCTGCCCCCTCACCTTTCTCTCTCTGCCCCCTCACCCCTCTCTCTCTCTCTCTGCCCCCTCACCCCCTCTCTCTCTCTCTCTCTCTGCCACCTCACCCCAACCCCTCTCTCAGTATGATGCGGTGCGTCTGACCCAGATGTATGAGCAGGCTCGCTGGGCCATCCTACTGGAGGACATAGACTGTACTGAGGAGGAGATGCTGCTGTTTGGAGCTATACAGGTACACAGAATGGATACTTCCTAGACATGTGCCTTCATTCTAATACCTGAACCCCATCAAGCATTCACCAAAAGAGAGCATCAACTGTCAAAATGAGCTGCTGTCATTTTAAACCAGATGTAACATGTTCACAATTACGTACTGACATGTAACTGGCCCTTGTTGTCCTAGTTCTAATGTGCTGTAAGTATAACTATGACTACCTCTCTCTTGTCATCTTCAACCCTCCCCCCCCAGTACCACATCAACAAGCTGTCCCTGTCGGAGCCCCAGACGATGACCTCTAGTCCGGCCATGGATGACCTGGACTCAGCCCTACAGTGCCTGGAGGTCAAGCTGGACGGGGCGAACAGCAGCCCCCAAGACATGCTGGTCAGAACTCTTTATTTCCCACAATATTGTTAGGGTTTTCTTCTTCCTCTTCCTCTGAAGAGGAGGTATAGCAGGGATCGGACCAAAATGATGAAAGATAAACACGAACAATACAAAACAATAAACGTAACGTGAAAACCTAAACAGCCTTATCTGGTGCAAACAAACACTGAGACAGGAACAATCACCCACGAAACACTCAAAGAATATGGCTGCCTAACTATGGTTCCCAATCAGAGACAACGATAAACACCTGCCTCTGATTGAGAACCACTCCAGGCAACCATAGACTTTTCTAGATAACCCCACTAACCACAATCCCATAATCTACAACAAACACCTAGACAAAACACACCACATAAATAACCCATGTCACACCCTGGCCTGACCAAAATAATAAAGAAAACACAAAATACTAAGACCAGGGCGTGACAAATATATTGTATTGTGAGTCAAAATATGATATGTATTTCAGTTATGTATTTGAATTATAAATAAAGTAGCGTAGCCCTTTCCTGTAGTCAAATGACCAAATCCCCTCTGGTGTTTCTAAATCAAACGGATTGGTTATGTTTCTATCTTCTGTGATGTATATAAAGTGTAATATTGGGATGCAAACTCAAATATCTGACATGCTTCTTTTTTTGAAGACCATAACCTTGTGTTGGAGGTGTGTACTTTAGTTTCAAAGTAGATTTGTTTAAGACCACCAATAAACTGTCGGTGTGACTCTGATTTAGCCCCCTGCAGTAAAAGGTTAAATTAAGCTGAATTCAATTATAATATATTTTTTATCGACACAGATGCCAGAATTATTTCCCATGCCTATTTGAAAAGCAGATGTCAAACAAGGAATCATTTGCATGTTGCTTTGGCTTCCACACAGGAGAACCTGACCGCCCCAGAGCTGAATGATTATTTGAAGATATTCCGGTAAGATCCGACATTTGTGTGAAAAAATGTCTGATTCCTCATTTCCCTGCACTATTTTTAGACTGGAACACACAAAATTGTACACACACAAACATGCATTATCAGCACATGCACACACCCACCCACCCACAAAGTCATTCCCACAGCATGTAAAGCTGTAATAACAGTGTACTTCTGTTTGAGGCCCAAGAGGTTGACTCTGAAGGGATACAAGCAGTACTGGTTCAAGTTTAAGGATGCCTCCATCTCCTACTATAAGAGCAAAGAGGAGAGCCTGGGAGAACCCATTCAACAGATCAACCTCAAAGGTATGAAGCAGACACTGAGGGAGAATCTCAATTACATTTCCTTGATTTCTTGCATCCTCTCTCCTGGCCTCTTTCCCAAAACCCATTGGATGAGAAGGTCAGAGGAGAAGGAATCAAGGAAATGCAATTGATGTTCTCCCTTAGATCAATTGTCTTTAGTCTCTTTCACCTACTTATACTAACAGTACAATGACCTTATACACACAGTACAATAACCTTTCACCTTTTCAGGCTGTGAGGCTGCTCCAGATGTGAACGTTGCTGGACAAAAGTTCTGCATCAAACTTCTGATCCCAGCTCCAGAGGGCATGAACGAGGTCTACCTGCGCTGTGAAAATGTGGGTTACACACACACAAACACAGACACACACAAACTGCGAGATACGTAAGTACTACATTTCTTACAATATTTGTTGAAAGGGTAGATAAGATCCACTATAAGGTCCAAGATCTTGCCCATAACTGTAGTCTCTCTCTCTCTATCTATCTATCTATAGGAGGAGCAGTATTCCAGTTGGATGGCAGCGTGTCGTCTGGCCTCTAAAGGGAAGAGTCTGGCAGACAGCTCATTCCAGAGTGAGGTCCAGAGCATCCGATCCTTCCTGGCCATGCAGCAGACCAACCCCAACACACACACAGATGACAGCATGAGCATCAACACACACAGCCTGGTCTCTCCACGCTACAGCAAGAAGTACAAGACCAAACAGGTACCAAGTAGAGCTTGGTAACTGCCAAAATAAAGGAAACACCAACTTGAAGGGTCTTAATGGGGCGGTGAGCCAGAACAGCTTCAATGCACCGTGGCAAAGATTCTTCAAGTGTCCGGAACTCTATTGGAGGGATGTAACACCATTCTTCCACGAGAAATTTCATAATTTAGTTTTGTGTTGATGGTGGTGGAAAATGCTGTCTCAGGCGCCGCTCCAGAATCTTCTCTAAGTGCTCAGAGAGCTGATGACTGGGACGGCCATGGCATATGGGTTACATCATTTTCATGCTCATCAAACCATCCTTTGATCACTCGTGCCCTGAGGATGGGGGTATTGTCATCCTGAATAGAAATGATTTACCATAGGTTGAAGGTGATCACTCAGAATGGCTGTGTATGTATTGGCGTTTACCTGACCCTCTAAAGGGATGAGAGGACCTAACCCATGCCAGGAAAATTACACTTCACAATAGAGCTGCCAGAACCCTCATTTACTCAAGTGTGTGCTTTATTTTGGCAGTTGTCCAACATAGTACCACACAGTTGAGTCATTTTTGAGACCATTTTATTTCCTTCTAACCCCACATGACCCTCTCTCTCTCTCTGGCCATGCCCAGTTGACCCCTCGTATCCTGGAGGCATATCAGAACGTGGCTCAGCTCTCCCTGACTGACGCCCTCCTCCGCTTCCTCCAGATCTGGCAGGCCCTGCCTGACTTTGGTATCTCCTTGGTGGTGGTGAGGTAAGGCGGATCTGGCAACCCAGTGTATCACACGTTTCACAGCAGGCTATTCTCGGTACCTAGAATCAAATCTTGCGTGCACTAGCTGGGCAGTTACCACAATTTACATTGATGTTAACAGTCTATCACCAAAGATTAGTGAGAGGCTAATGGCTGGCTAAGGTTAAGTTGTTGTGGTGAAGTTGAGTCTAGTGGCTGGTTTAAGGATAAGTTGTGGTGAAGTTGAGTCTAGTGGCTGGTTTAAGGATAAGTTGTTGTGGTGAAGTTGAGTCTAGTGGCTGGTCTAAGGATAAGTTGTGGTAAAGTTGAGTCTAATGGATGGTCTCTGACCCGTTCAGGTTTAAGGGCAGCAGGAAGGACGAGGTGCTGGGCATCACCCCCAACCGCCTGATCCGTATCGACCTGGGGGTGGGAGAAGTGGTCAAGACCTGGCGCTACAACAACATGAGGCAGTGGAACGTCAACTGGGACATACGACAGGTGACCAGACCCGTCAATCAAACAATCAAAATGTTCACATTTTTCTGCACACAATCTCCTTTAGTAATCTGCATCACCAAATACACACTGAACTCTGTATCCCTTTTTCCTGGTCATTTAGCTTTGCTCGTCTTGTGTGTTTGTGTTTGTTTTACGAACCCACAGGTGGCCATAGAGTTCGATGGGAACGTGAACATAGCGTTCAGTTGTGTGACGGCTGACTGTAAGATCGTCCATGAGTTCATTGGAGGCTACATCTTCATGTCGACACGCAGCCGCGAGCAGAGTGACACACTCAACGAAGAGCTCTTCCACAAGCTGACGGGAGGCCACGAGGCTCTGTGACACCCTCACCCAGTAATATACAGCAGCTATAGCCCTAGAAGCAATCTATACATCCATACAGCAGATACACCAGTGGACAGTTTGAGTGTTATAGGGTGCGGCTGCAGCAGCCTTGAAGAGAAATGACAACCAGTCCACGCTGGGATCCTAACAGACATGCAGTTGACTATTCAATAAATCAAGGAAGAGGTGACCCATGAATAGAAAGTTATAGAAAATGATTAACAATGTAATGAATTGTCAATTCTGAAATCCAGAATTAAATATGTTTATTGACATACATAAAAAAGTTGACCATTTTAATTTCCCTATGAGGCATTTGGCTTGATGGTTGAATGTCCTCGAGTATGGTGGCAGTTTCCGGAAATGTTGCTAAATGCACAGGAAGCCACAGGAAGGCATGCGGTGTGTGTGTGTGTGTTTTCCTATCTCTGTGGAACAGTTGAGACTGTCCGTTGACAAAACCACAGCTTGTGCCTTCTGCTTCCCATCTGATAGATAGCATCCTTTTGTGTCTTCCAGTCATGTGACAGTGTTATCAGGAACACCCGTCAGTCTCTGTGCCTGTACTGTGGCCTGTATGGTAATAGAGCTGTTGTTGAGGGTGTTTTCAGACTAATGGAGATAGTCTTCATTCAGTCTTCGGGTTCTGGTTCCGAACAGTATCCGTTTCCATGGAAACAGTCTAGACAGAACTGGAAATCGACAGCTGTCTGATGACAAACTCAGCCATGTCTTTTACCTCCGAAGCGCAGATAAGCCTCTTCACCTACTCCAGTGGCAGAATACTCTCTAAAACAGATGATTTATATCATTTGTAAATATTCACTTCCCTCTCTATCCATCCCATCTAACATCCTCCCCTTCGTGAGTGTGTGTCATGTGTGAGGTACTCACATGTGGGTCTTAGTTTTAGGGCGGGGAAGTAGTTTCCCCCTCAGTATCCCCACGTGTCAGCAATACACCGTTCTCCAGCCAGAAGGACTGGATAGCCTCTGCACAAAAACCAGAAACACATAAAGAAAAATACTTATGCATTTAGACAACGACAGCACTCTGATACTTTAAGTTATCAGACAAGGCTTTGAGGACATCAGTGAATATGGCCAGGTCACAGTCTCTCCTCATGCCTGGAGCAAAGGGAGGATACAGACATCAAAGGAAGCCCATCTATGAGAGGCTCTATGGCAAGTTTCCCAGACCCAGATTAAGCATATTCCAGGACTTAAAAGCACTTCAAGAAATCATTAATTGAGCATGCTTGTAAAGCTAGGAGTAGGCTATTAAGCCTTCCCAGAAAGCCCTCCTTATTTGGGCAACAAATAATTTCACAGTGCTTAGGGACAAATCAGACTGGGGTGAGGGGTGGTCCAAAACACGGGAGGGTTGCCAACCTTTTCTTTTTTCTTTTGGGAGGGTAGTGCGTTTTTTGGGGGGACACAGGGGAGGGTAGTGTGTTTTTGGGGGACAGAGGGGAGGGTTTCGTGTTTTTGGGGGGGGGACACAAGGAAGGGTTGTGTTTTTGGGGGGGACACGGGAGGGTTGTGTGTTTTTTTCTGCAGCTCAGCCCAACACCCCACAGTTTACAACAATATTCACATGAAAATCTGTTGCCAACTGAATGGAAAACTAGCTATAGACACCCTAAAGACTCTGGCAAGTCCACCAGTCCAGTGTCACTTGATTATGCCTGCACATCATGGTTCACCAGCAGCCACAAACATCTAAAGAATAAGCTACCAGCCAAACAAACTTGTAAGAATTGTACTTAAAACCACATCATACTCATCTGGAGATTCAGCATTTTTTCGTCTCTATGTAATTGTTTATGTATTTATGTAAAAAAAAATATTTAAAAAAGGGACCACAATGGAAATAAATCCCCAACTTTACGGTGCAATCCCGGTCATTTTAGTGGTATGTATGTTTTTTCCCCCCGGACAAAATCAATCAATCAATCCAAACTTTTTTGTGCACTCAGTGTAAATGAGGAGTAAAGATTGTAAGGGTGCATGTCATGTTTATAGTGCAGCAATATGAAATGATGGAACAGTGGGATTAAATAAGATGCTTTTATAACAGGATTTATGTGAAGTTCCATCTGATTGGCTCCATAGTGCAGAGCAAAGGACAGAGACTTGGACAGGCGAGCATCCTTGTGCTGAAAGACAACACATGCACACTTGTGATTACCCACATAAACAAAATACTACAGTATACCATGGTATAAATACTATAGTATTCACTTTTGTGTTTTTACGGACTTTACTTTAGTAGTATTCACTAAAGTCTGCAAAAACACTACAGTGAATACTGTAGTATTTACTGTAATATACTATAGTATTAAAAGTGAACTACAGTACAAATACTGTAGTATATGCTATAGTAATTAATGTAGTATTTTTGCAGATTGTAGAATACTTTAGTATTTACTGTAGTGTTATATGCAAACTGTACAATACTGTTGTATTTACTGTAGTGTTTTCTCTGACATTACTGTAGTACAGCGATATTGAACTCATTTTCCCACGGGGGCTGCATTCAGTCTTCAACGGGTTTGTTTATATTTCTTTGCCATCAACATTTTCTATAAATTGTCCATCGTTATTGGAATTGCCATGCTCCCTGACTGTCTAGTGATTATTAGCGAGCTGGACAGTCGAGAAACTGTATTAATAAAGGTTTATTATCAATTTGTTTTTAGTCCTTTTTAAGTATATTGAGTTAATTGTGGTAGGCCTATAGTATTATACAGTATACTACAGTTCACTATAGTAAGTACTGTAATATTCTATAGTAAACATTTAGTATTTTTGTTTATGTGCGAGTCTGTGGTGGTAACTCACACCAGCTAACTATAACACCACCACTCAATATAGACTTGCAAAACGAGAGGCTTCCAACACTCTGCTACTTGCTAGAATATAATAAACGTCCTCAAGTTAGTCTTATGTCACGTTCACAAGGAAACTCGTACGACTTGCTAATTCTTTGAACGCGGCACGTGATTAACTACAACTAGTTAACAAGTCGGACATTTCCGAGTTTCCTAGTTCTGATTTGCATTTGAATACTTCATTAGAGAAGGGCTAGCGAAAGACAGAAATATGAAACATCCCAAAGTGGACTAATGTCAGTCTATTTTCTCACCTCTTCACGATTACCTGACTTCTCCCTTCCACGTCCTCTTCCTCCACTGACCATTTACAGTACAGTTCTTTCTGTCGGTTCAATGTGGAATGGATCTCTCTCAACTCTCATAACATTAAGTTAGACAGCAAGGCAAGCTACCACAGTAATTAAAACGTTATGGTGCCCGGCCTGCCTACTGCCATGCCTACTAAAGAAAGGTTTGCATATTCAAAGCGCAAATGTTGAATGTTCTTACGGAAGCACAATAAATTACTGTGTTAAAACTCACTGGCAAAATATAGATTGACATATATAGTTAAAAATAATTGCACGAAATGTAAAAAAGCAGGCACTTTGTTCAGACTCCAACCAGTAGGTGCCAGTAATGGGCTTTGTCCCTTTGTTTTGTGTCAATAAAGAAAAGAGGCTACGTTTTTAGCAGGTAAGAATATCTTGTAGCAGCTGGCTAATGATAGATTTAAATATAACAATGGTGTTTCAAACTACATTTTGGTACATGTCCCGATAAAGGCGTTATCAAGTGATCTAAAATATGTTTATTTAGAGATGTACGGGCTAAAATGGTCATTATTCAGTATTAGCAAGCTACCAGTTAGCTTGCTAATATTGGTCCAGAGAGTATCAAATAGCTATAAACCTCGCATAACTGGTAAATATTCAAATACATGAATCATTTGTGTTTATTGTGCACTTACTCGCTACTAAGAAACTGTATTGTTTTCTATTGATGAATAACAGTGCTTGATGTGTAGCTATTGAAAATTACGGATATATTTTCTTGCCTTTATCATGCATACAAGGAGGGTAACCAGTGCCTGAGGACTAGCGAGGCGATATCCTCAATTAGAATCCTAGAGTGAAACATTTACGCACTTGTCTCTATGTAAACTCAGTATTCCCGGACAGGTTATTAACAGTCCGAATGTTGAATAAACTTCCCCTTTAACTTACTTTACCTGTTGTCCACTTAATTTGACTTTATGTAGGAGGTAATCTGAGACAAAATAGCCACAGGGAAGTGTTATTAGCCCGTTTTTCATACACTGGTCTGTACAAGTATATGGTTGGTATTTCCGGTTTTTATTTTCAATACTGATGCAATTCACACGTACAACCTACCAGCGCCGCAAAAGTCGGTTTAACAACCCATTCCATCCTCCTACCGCCAAAAGGACTAACAGCAGGTACTACTGGTAAAGTATATGTAAATATAGTTTTATTCAACATTGTCTAGTAGAGACTATTGCGTGTTTTTTTAGGGTAACTTCAGTCAGATTGATAATCCATGGAGTAACCATGGCAACAGTCTGTTGAGACAAGGGAGGCAGTCCAAACCGACTTCTCTGAGCAGACTGATTGCCAGTGTGAGGGAGCACACTGTCACATTCCAGTAGGTGCTTCACTGGTTCTTTCTTTCTTTCTCTGTCTTCCTATCCATCAGATCTCCTTGTAATTCACTCTCTCTTCCTTCTCTCTCCCTCCCCTCTTCTCTCTCCCTCCCCTCTTCTCTCTCCCTACCCCTTCTCTCTTCTCCACTCCCTCGCTCTTTCTGTCTCCCTTCTCTCTCTACAGTAATGGAGTTCCCCCGGCACGCCCTGCAGCTCCTGTCAGGCCTGCGTTCTCAGCGTCAGCGTGGGTTCCTGTGCGACTGCACCGTCTTCGTGAGTTCCTCACGTTTCCTGGCCCACCGTGCTGTCCTGGCCTCCTGCTCTCCATTCTTCCACATGTTCTACTCTGATCCCCCAGGGGGCACCGGGGCCAGCTCGGTCACGCTGGACGGGGACATCGTGACGGCGGCGGCGTTCGGCCTGTTGTTAGACTTCATGTACGAGGGTGTGCTGCGGCTTGAGGCCCCTCCCCCAGCAGAGGACGTGCTGGCGGCGGCAAGCTTCCTCCACATGAACGAGGTGGTCCGGGTGTGTAAGAGACGGCTACAGCACCGACCACCACCAGCTGAGGCAGACAGCACGCGCCCGGAGGAGAGTGGAGTGGCGGTGGTGGGTGCAAGTGGACCCGGAGTTGGCATGGTGGCAACAGGAGCTGCCAAAGTGATGGCGATGTCAGTGTCTCAGTCTGCGTCAGTTGCGATGCAGAGAAGCCAGTTGGGCTGTTATACGAGGTCAGAGAGGAGGGTGGAGGTTCATGCACACGCCCCTCTGAGTCCTGACATGGCCGACACCACCCAGCCGGGCATGGACCACGCCCTCCTTCATGTGGGTGAGCTGGTTACCCTTTCCTCCGGTCCCTCTCTCAGGCTGGGAGGTCAGAGAGAGGTTCAGGGGGGCTCGGCCCTTTGCAGCCCCTGCAGCTCCACAGAGTCATACAATCTCAGCAGCCACCATCGCCAGCCCTCTTCATCAGCAGGTACATCATCAGTGGTACCTGTGACCCAGACTGATGGCTCCAGCTCCATGGTGGGGATACTGACCCAGTCTGACCACAGCAGCTCCTCCAGCCCAGAACAGGACAGCCATGACCCTGTCTCTAACAAGAGCACAGTAATCACACCAGGCATGCAATGCCAGCAGCATGGTCTCAGTATCAACACACACCCTCAGATTAGAATACAGCCTCCACACTCACTCCTCACCTCACCTCCCAACCTGAACCTTGTAACCCATCAGGGCCAAACCTCAGCCCTGTCAAGGCCTGACGGGCTGCAGCATGGGGGGTCAGAGAGGGAGAGCAAGGAGGCTAGTGAACACTCTGACATGGGGACTGTGGGTGTGGAGGAGGTGGAGCAGGGGGAAGGGGTGAAGGTAAAGGTGGAGGCCATAGTGATCTCAGATGAGGAGTTTGAGGAGATGGAAGGAGTGATGATAAGGAGAGGAATGAATGGGGGTAGAGAACGAGGGATGATGGAGGTAGAGGACAGGAATGTTTTTAACGACGATAATAAAGACAGAGATGAACTAAACAACCCCCACTTCATCCCTCCTCACCCCCACCACGCCTCACTCCAGATGACCCACTCCCACCCCTCTGAGCCTTTCTCCTTCTCCTTCTCCCCCTCCGGACCCAGCTCCACTTCTTCTGATGCTCCCCCTTTCCCCTCCTCCCTCTTCCCCTCCGTGGGCCAACATTCCGACCAGCCCGTCTACTTCCAGGATTCCATGGGGAACTATGTCGAGGACGTCCCCACGTGCAGTGTCTGTGGAAAGACGTTCTCGTGCGCGTACACCCTGAGGCGACACGCCATCGTGCACACACGTGAGCGTCCCTACGAGTGCCGCTACTGTTACCGTAGCTACACGCAGTCAGGTGACCTGTACCGCCACATTAGGAAGGCTCATGACTCCAGCCTGCCAGCCAAACGCAGTAAAGGAGACACTGAGGAGGGCCAGCCTCCACACAGCTAACACACACAGCTAGCTGTATACTTCTCCATGCTACGGAGAATGACACATTATTTATGCCTTCCCCCTTCCAACACCAGACATCCTGGTCTTGCATGTCCATGGCAATGATCTGAGATACTTCCAAACGGTCTGGGATACTTCCCATGATCTGGGGCACTTCCAAACGGTCTGGGATACTTCCCATGATCTGGAGCACTTCCAAACGGTCTGGGATATGTCAGATACGTGTTTCCCTCCACCAGGATGGTCTTTTCAGACATTCCCATTCCCGGGACTGAGTGGGCCCGGTGCTCAGTCAACAAGCTGGTGCTGGCTGGTGGTGTTTTAGCTATTTTAAATGGGACTTTCAGGACTTTTGTCTTTTACATATTGTACCAGTTGTCTTACTATGACCTCAGTGCCAAAATACTTTGTGTACTGTACTATGTTATATATTCCAGATAAATTGGCAGTTGTCAAGGGTACTGTTTTTTTGTCAACACTAATAGCGTAATGGTCTGTGATACTTCTACCTGTAAGTCTCCATTGTTGCCAACTTTTACGATTGGCTGAATATCACTACTACTTCATTGCTGTGAATAGAACACATTTCTTCAGTCTAACATACTTCCATTGGAGTACTGTTCAATAAATGACTTCCAACACGATCTGTATCACAATGGTCTATAATATGAGTATAATTGATGACAGAAAAATACAACAAAAAGAACACGGTACAATAGTAACATTAGTCACAAGAAGCAGCAGGCACAATTCACCCCTATGGATCTGTAAAAGATAGTGTCCACTACAACACTAGGGACTGTGAGGAGTGTTCTACCCATTGTCCATTATTCCTATTTTTACAAACTAAGCAATGGCTACTGAAAACACAACCAAAATGTGTTTAGAGGCAGTCTTCAGCATGAAAAGGAGGGTAGAAAAGGGATTGATCTTCTTTGCTTTGGCCTCTTCCATGTCAGTCATCCACTGGCCCATGTATCTGTCAAATATGAATAATGTTATTACCCATGGGCCATGTATGGTAATACATCACTGGGGCCGAGCTCCCTGCCATCCAGGACCTCTATACCAGGCGGTGTCAGAGGAAGGCCTTAAACATTTTCAAAGACTCTAGCCACCCAAATCATAGACTGTTCTCTCTGCTACTGCATGGCAAGCGGTACCAGAGCGCCAAGTCTGGGACTAAAAGGCTCCTTAACAGCATCTACCCCCAATCTATAAGACTGCTGAACAGTTAGTCAAATGGATATCCTGACTATTTGCATTGACCCCCTTTTTATTTGCACTGACTCTCTTGCACCGGCTCTATGCACACTCACTGTAAACTACCCACACATTCACACATACTACACTCACACTCTTTCACATCACATACGCTGCTGCTACTGTTTATCTATCCTGATTGCCTAGTCACTTTTACCCTAACCTACATATTATATACTACCTCGTACCACTGCACATTTACTCGGTACCGGTACTCCTTGTATATAGCCTCGTTTTTGTTATTTTATTGAGTTACTATTTCCTTTTTGCAATTTTTCTTACTTTTTAACTCTGCATTGTTGGGAAAGGGCTCATAAGTAAGCATTCACGGTAAAAATGTACACCGGTCGTATTCGTCGCATGTGACAAATACAATTCAATTTTGATTAATGGAGTAAAACAAATTATTGTATTACACACACCGCTTCTGCCAGATCCGGCCAGGCCATTGCCATGACGATGCCATCATCAGAGTTGGGCGAAGTCTCGAGGTTCCAGTAGGTGACTTTATGGAACACTGAGGACACCTTCACAGTCCTGTCCTGGACACACACATTACCTCACATATAGCATTACTGTCAGTGTGTGAAGAGTTTAAATATGCAATATAGTGTTATACAGTATGTGTTCCTGCTGCAGACAATGGAAAAGGAAGAGTTTCATATTTCCTGGTTGGTGTGTGGGGTTCACAGCTCAAAAACGGATTATAGCTATCTTCTTTGAGTTGTTGCCCAGTGGCAAGAGCTTGTGGACATTGGTTGGTGATTACAGATAGATTAGAGGAGATTCTGACAGCATTCTTTGTGAGTTGTTGACCTGCTACAGTAGATTATGTGGATGTTGGCCAGAGTGATGATTTTGGCAGTGTTTACTGTTTACCTCCTGGTCAGAGCCTGATTTGTTGACCTCTCTCAGCACCAGGCCTGTGTAGCCCTGTGGACAGCTGACCTCCTGACCTTTTAACCCACGACCCCTGAACGACACCGTTTTCTCTGTGGAAAATGTGGAATAGACACACAAGCCGTATTAAAGTAATCTGTATTGACAGTAGGCTACACAGCACTCTGTGACATCAGATGTTGGTCTTCCACAGTCTATGTACAGAATGCATGCAGCTACTGCTGCCTCTATGTACCATGTTTTCGGTCTTTGATGGTGGCTGTGAAGAACTGGGACACCTCTGCAGGCCCGTCATGCTCTATCTCACAGGGCAGCAGGTGAACAGAGGGGCATTCTGCCTGGCTCACTGAGTCCAGCTGTAATGTGGTCACACTGCAATTGGATGACATCCTGAAAGAGTGGCAAAAATGTCCAAAACAAGTATATGGCCCATATTCACTATCATAGATACCAACATGTTCTCTGTATGGACACTTAGGTATCACACTTCGATGGAAGTAAATGGTGTGGTGAATTCAGTGTTTATCTTTAGCGGCTGTAGAAAGTTACTTCCTCGGTCAAAGTGAAAACACAACACAAGAAGTGCATGGGAACCCACGACCAGGGAGGTAGGCCGTCTTTGTAAATAAGAATTTGTTCTTAACTGACTTGCCTAGTTAAATAAATACTACAAAGCAAGATCAATGAGTTAGCCAGCTAACTTTGATAAACAACCTGAAATTAATGTTTATTTTTTGGGTAATTAAGAAAGCTACATTTAGATGTGTCTTTGGTTGTTGCCAATTTCAAACGTAACTTTCTAAAAAAAAAAAAACGTTTCAGAATATTTTTGGCAAGTTAGCTGGCTAAGTCATTGATCTGCCTTTATAGTATACCCCTTTACGGAAAATGAATGCACTGCAGCGAATTCTCAAAAAGGACTTAAATATATCCTTATCAACCCGATGATAACAGTATAATTGGTCAAACGTTGGTTTATCGTTAGCTAGCTAGCTTGTCTAGTCAATGACAATGGACTGATTCCCTTGCTCAGCATTCAGATAGATTTTCTAAGGCACTTTCGCAAACAAATTTCAAACATTTGGTTAAGAATACTGATACAGTATGTGGCCTGAAAAAAACAGTTACACTATACAGTAATGACTCAACCATAAATACAAATCAAAATCAAATGTATTTATTTAGCCCTCCTTACATCAGCTGATATCTCAAAGTGCTGTACAGAAACCCAGCTTAAAACCCCAAACAGCAAGCAATGCAGGTGTAGAAGCAGACTTCTACATTTTTCTAAAAAGGATCTTTGTTTCTTTTAAGAGAGAAAGAAGAAGACAGTGGTCCTTGTCAAATCCAAAGGTAAGATCACTGCAGACTGCACTTAGGTATCCATAGATACAACTTAAAAAGGTTAGCTACTCGCACTATTTATAACCTAACCTGTACTATCTGTCTTTTCAGCCATATATGAAGACTTGGACAGTTTCTCTGCTGCATATCTCAATATTTACCTTTCAACGGTCCAGATTTCTAATGTTCTCCTCCAATTTCAATGAGGGCAAGTAAACTTCGACGTGAATGGATAAGAGCGTCTTCTTCACCACAGAAAGATATGCTTTTGGCGCGTGCAGTCTCAACTCATTTGGGGTATGCTGCCCCCTACTTTGCTGGAGTGGTAATTATATCTCAATCTCAAAACAGCATTTTCAGTATTCTCTTTTTAATAAAATGCTAATGATTTACATTCGTTGCATCTTGACATTAGATAAGGAATGTTCATTTCATGTTCAAGTGTTGTGGATTTCATGTTCAAGTGTTGTGGATTTAGAAGTCTGGCATTAGAATTGCAGTCACTCATATCTTGTTGAGGTTTTAGGTGAGCTGGAACACAAGGCTTGTCAGTCGTAGAAGTGATCAAACTCTTCTGAGTCTGTGTCCTGATTAGCCCCTTTCTTTTTGTGAAGTGCTTTTACTTCAGAGAAACTGTCCAAGTCTTCATCTATGGCTGAAAAGACAGATAGTACAGGTTAGGTTATAGATAGTGTGAGTAGCTAACCTTTTTAAGTTGTATCTATGGATACCTAAGTGCAGTCTGCAGTGATCTTACCTTTGGGTTTGACAAGGACCACTGTCTTTTTCTTTTCTTCTTTCTCTCTTAAAAGAAACAAAGATCCTTTTTAGAAAAATGTCCAGAGATAGTAATTTGGAGCAGTAATTTGTCAAAGAAATAACAACACTCACTGTTTTTCCTGAGACTTTGCTTGTGGAGCGAGAAGACTTTCAATATCATCATCCTCATCTGGAAAGGGATCCACAGACCATGAATACCCTTTCACTTTGTCATCTTCATCATCTTCACCATCATCATTTTCATCATTATCACCGATCACTTCTTCCTCCTCCTCTTCCGCTACCTCTGCCAGGCATTTGGATGACCTGAGAATCATAACAATTGAGTCATCATCATCATCATCATTGTCCTTATCATCACCATCATCATTGTCCTTATCACCATCGCCATCATCACCATCTTCATCATTGTCATTGTCTTATCATCATCATCAGTGTGTTTTACCTGTGTTCTGGTGGTGAGATGATGCTGTCGTCAGAGTCTCTCTCCTCTTCATCCTCAGGTTGCCCTGCTGCTGAGTCTTCCTCAGCATCCTGACAACGCTGCTCCTCTTCCTCTTCCTCACCACCATCTTCTTCACCTTCTGACCCCTCCTCATTATCATCTCTTTCATCCCCAACTCCCACATCCTCCTCTTCTATCTCTCCGTTCTGAGAAGTGTGTGATTCCTCTCTTTCGTTCTCACTCTCTTCATCCATGCCTCTATCACCCCGTTCAACCTCCTCGCGCTCTACATGCCCTTCTGAGTCCTGTGCCTCCTCTGCTTCCTCCTCTCCCCTCTCCCTGTCTTCCTCGTCCTCTGCCGTGTGCTCCCTTATAGAAACGCTCTCACTCTCTGGTTGGACTTCTTCCTCTTCCTCCTCCTCCTCTCCTTCTTCTCTGTCTCTCTGGTGTGCCTCATTGCCTTCATCCTGATCTTCTCCTTGCTCTTTTTCGCCTTCATGTTCTCCCATTCCCTCTTCTTCCTTTGTTTCCCTCCCCCCCTCTCTGTCATGTTTAATTTCCTCCTCCTCTTCTCCTGTTGCTCCCCCCTCCACACTGAGTCCAACCAGACTCTCCTCTTCTCCTGTTGCTCCCCCCTCCTCACTGAGTCCAACCAGACTCTCCTCTTCTCCTGTTGCTCCCTCCTCCGCACTGAGTCCAACCAGACTCTCCTCTTCTCCCTCTGTGGCCTCCATGGCATTATCTCCTACTTCTTTCTCACTGGCTACTTCCTCCCCATGACTCACTGACTCCTTTTTAATCATTGACGCCTGCATTTGACTTCTTGACTCTTCCATTTGACTCACTGCCTCTACCATATGACTCACTGATTCCTCCATGTGACCCACTGCCTTTGCCCTATGACTCCCTGATTCTTGAATTTGACTTGATTCCTTCTTTTGACTCACCGACCACTCCCTATCACTCCCTGATTCATCTCTATGACTTCCTGACTCCTCTGCACTGAATAGGTTAGCCAGTCCCCTACTCATCCTGCTCCTGTTTCTCCCTACCACCGATGTCCCATCCTTCTCTGAGGTTCGGACCACGGAGGCAGAAGATACTGAAGCCTCAGGAATAACCACCTCCCCGGATCCTGCAGAGGACCTGTCTGTTGCGCTCTGTCCTGCTCTTCCTCCATTCTTCTCCTTCCTCTTCCTCCTCTTCCTGCTACTGACGCTGTCTTTACTGGCCTGACTGGAGGTTCTGCTACTCTCACTGCTCTCTCCATGTCCACTCGACAGACGCACTGCAAACGCACACACACATTTGGGTTATGATGAGTTCAACAATTACATTTAGCAGTCAGCTCGGGCCAGTGTGGCCAGAGTTGACAGTTAGCTTGGGTTTAGTTGCTGGTTCATTGTTGGTTAGTGTACAGTTAGGCACGTTTAGATTATATGAAGCAGTTCTTACCTGGTTTGATGTCAAGCTCATGTGCCAAATCGCTGCTCTTCTCTCTCTTCTGTCTGTGTCCCACACTGCTCCCTCCTTCAGGACTAGTCGCTGCACTGGCCACCCTCCCCAGATCCTCCCCCGCCACATCCTGTACTATTCTCCATCCCTGGGTATCCGGCATGGCAGGGCTTGTCCAGGAAGTTTGAAGGCCCACTGGGGCCCTGAAATGGAGCCCAGCCGTGGCGACTCCAGCAGCCCATTGCATGGGGAACCCTGTCGGTGGTGCCTCCTGCTGGATCACAATGTGGTGTTTACTGGGGTTAGAGTAGGACTGAGGGGGCTGGATAGGGTAAGGCTGAGGGGGGTAGAGGGACTGAGGGTGCTGGACAGGGTAAGGCTGAGGTGGGTAGAGGAACTGGGGGTCATAGGGGTGGAGGGGGTGAGCGGGTTGGTGAGTCATGTCTCTTTGTTGGAGTTTGGAGTGCATTCTGGTTTGGGAATCAACCCATTGGGAACGAGCATGAATCAACCAGGAGGACTGAATTGAAGGGATGCTGGGATGATGGTGGCCATTTTGGATGTAGTCCTGGTGGCCATTTTGGTTGTGGTGTTCTTGATGCGCAGCGGCATTCTGGAGCTGTTGGACATGACCTAAAGAAAGAGAAATGACAGTGAGGTATGTTGGTGGGAGGTAAGGTGAACTGTATAAGGGTGTGTTGGTGTTACATGGAGAAAGTGGAGGTTGGGCTCCAATGGGGGGTCTGGAGCCCCTCTCTTCAGCATTGTCCTCCTCCATACTCCTCAGGCACTCCTTCAGGTGCTGCTCCAATCGCTGTGGAAGAAACTACAGGATTAACCTAGCCTGGTGTGTCTCAAATCACATCACATATGATATCTGTAAACATCTAATAAATTACTTGTTGTTATGGTGTCCGGCAGGGTAGGCCTACCTTGCGTTGGGCAGATAGTGTCTTCTGTTTGAGCTGCTGCTGCCAGCGAGGGAAGCTCTCCTCCAGATACCTTTCATACTCCACCTAGAGGGGTCAGTGGTCACAGTTAGGGATCAGGGTCATCTGGGGGCCCAGAGAGGGACAATGGTGAAGATTGTATGTAAGTGTTTGTGTTTGTCAAGGTGTGGAGGTAGGTGGATGTCTACCATTCCACATGCGGGTGGTGCATGCCATGTGTGTTCATTTAATTCTTTCATATTGGTGTCCTCACTTTTATGGTATTCATAGCGGCGTTGCGGGTGACCATGTCTCTCAGAGTGTCCTGGGCTCTGTCAAACTCCTGCAGCAGCTGCCTGTTCTGCTGCTGGGCCTGACGCTCTCTCTCACTCAGCTCCTGCCACCGTCTCTGCAGCCGCACAGCCCGGCTACTGCACACATACACACAGATAGGCATGCACGCACACACATACAGACGCAGTGGTGGAAAAAGTATCCAATTGTCATACTTGAGTAAAAGTAAAAATACCTCAATAGAAAAGGACTCAAGTAAAAGTGAAAGGCACCCAGTAAAATATTACTTGAGTAAAAGTCTAAAATAATTTGTTTTTAAATATACTTAAGTATCAAAAGTAAAAAAATAAAACAAAGTATGTAGTTTCATACAAGTATGAATAATTTCAAATTCCTTATATTAAGCAAACCAGACGGCACTATTTCTTGTTGTTTTAATTTACAGATAGCCAAGGGCACACTCCAACACTCAGACATCGGTTACAAACGAAGCATGTGTGTTTAGTGAGTCCGTCAGATCAGAAGCAGTATGATTACCAGGGATGTTCTCTTGATAAGTGCGTATGTTGGATCATTTTCCTGTTCTGCTAAGCATTGAAAATGTATCGAGCACTTTTGTGTGTCAGAGAAAATGTATGGAGTAAAAAGTACATTGTTTTCTTTATGAATGTAGTGAAGTAAAATTAAAAGTAGTCAAACATATATATAGTAAAGTACAGATACCCCCAAAAAACTACTTAAGTAGTACTTATTTTTACTTAAGTACTTTACACAACTGCACAGACGGCATGCACGCCGGCACTCACAAACGCACGCACACACGCACACACACACACACACACACACACACGCACACATAGTCTTTTATTCTTATATATTTTGATTCCCAAATAAAAAGTACACTGCTCACTCACAGGCGCTGATCCCTCTGTAAGGTCACAAGGTCACTCTGCAGCTTTATCCTCCTGCGCTCACTGTGGGGAGGAAGACACACAGAACAGACCTACTGAACATGTACTAATTATTTTATTTCCAGTGCTTCCCGACATGGATTACTCTATCATACAGGCGACAATGACCCCTGGTGGTGGATAGATTCTGTCTTTTTTCATACTGTACAATAAACTAAAATATACTTCTCATAATCAAAATAAGAGTGTTAAAAAAGCAAGTAAAAAAATAAAAAATACTTTAATATCATACTAGTAGTCACATCAAGTCACAGCAATCATTCAACCCCTGTATTATCTAAAATAAAAGGATACATGAGAGGTTCTCTCTGGTTTGCGCTCTCACCTCTGTAGCAGTCCTTCCGGTCCCTGTTTTGTATAAACACCTCGGTTATCCTCGGCACCGTCCATATACCAGGTAGACATAATTTATCTTTCACTACTGGCATGACAGGAACCACAAACCTTTGAAATCGAAGGCTCACAAACAGCCGCCTGGGATTAACATGGATTAAGGGTTAGTTGGATTACTCTCTCATAGGGGGAGGAACATGGGGTATATTGACATTACTGTCATCACAGATGAATTGGAGAAACCTTAGTATCTTTGCTGTCTTCACTATGAGTAAGAAAATATATAGGACAAATAATGTTACACTAATGAATAACCTCAATAAAATGAAAGTAATGTCATTTGAATGTCTGATAGTAAATAATAAACGTTCATATTTAGGAGAGTTTATTTTACTGTAAATGCACGTGACAATTTTTTGTTGTAGTACAGTCCTTTAGTCATTTCACACGGATCACTTACGCGCTATGTTAAAATATGGGGGACGGTTTTTCATGTAACACAGGATACACTGACAGCTCCACTTCATTTGTTTAATTAATGAAGACGCATTTGGTGAAAATACCACCAGCGCTTATCCACACACCGATTAATGTTAATGACAACAAACAAATTGTAGTTTAATGTATTTTACTCACTAAATCGTTAACGTCAGCATCAGATATCGTGTTAGTTCAAATCAAAACAGTGGCGACAACAAGGAAACATAGAGAACACAAGACCGACAAGGCACCATGACATGGTTTAGTTTCGCAGGTCGGGTGTGGGATCGCGTGGAGAAGACGTGTCTCCACCTGCCCATCGTTCTGAACACCGTTCTCGTGTTCTCCATCACGGCGGAGGTGAGCTACCTGGTCCTGGTCGAGGCGCCGCTCCAACCGGACCAGAAGAAGACCCAGTGGTCTACCGTGTGGAAGACTCTGCACCTCCTCGTGCAGTACTTCATGTTTGGCAACATCACATGGAATGCCTCGCTGTTTCTGAAAACCAGCACCAGCATTCAAGGAGTGTTCCTGGGTTCAGAAGGCATGGCACAAGGCTGGAGGTAATCTAAACAGACATAATGGTTCATCATTAGGACAAACAAACTGTTAAGACTGGTTGAATCACATGTGTGTTGAGACAATGCAATGATGACCGGAGGTATTTTCTCATCAATAGGCTGCTGGTATTCAAAACATTTTATGGGGCAAGAGGTTGTTCTCATTATTCAAATATTATTTCCCCAGTGTTCATGACGCTGTTATACCTGCAGTTATTACATTGTAACACACATCTATTCCACCCACAGGTACTGCTACACATGTGAGACCCACACTCCCCCGCGGTGCTCCCACTGCTATGACTGTAAGGTGTGTGTTCTGAGACGAGACCACCACTGTGTGTTCTTCGGCCAGTGTGTGGGCTTCCGTAACTACCGCTACTTCCTCAGCTGTCTGCTGTTCATGTGGACGGGGCTGCTGTACGCTGTAGTGATGAACGCTGAGGTCTTCATCATCATCCTGAAGGAAGGAGTCACGCTGCACAGCATCCTGCTACTTCTCATGCCCTGGATCATGCTCGTCTCTGGTTAGACTGGGAGGGAGAGAGGGGGAGGGTGTGTGACAGAAATAGAGAGGGAGAGATAGAGAGACGGGCGAGTGAGAGGTGTGTGTGTGTGAGCGAGAGAGAGATAAAGGTTGTGTGTCTGCAATACAGAGAAAGGTGTATTTGTGTGTGAGCGTTGTACTATTATCTGACCCTCTCTCGCTTCTCTCTCCTCCAGGTCAGGTGACAGCGCGGGCCTTTGCCTTTGCCTTCATCGCAGACACCTGTGTGTTGGGCTTCCTGCTGGTGGCAGCCTTCCTCTTCTTCCACCTTTTCCTCCTCCTGCGAGGCCAGACCACCAGAGAGTGGTACTCCATCCGCAGGCCCTACAACCTGGGATTACTGGGCAACTTGCGGCACGGCCTGGGTACCCGCTGGTACATCTGCTGGCTCTGCCCACTCATCCCCTCCCCACTGCCTGGGGACGGCATCCATTTCCAGGTCACAGAGTCACTGGAGTCGGATCCCAACCGCTCACGGTAACCCTGGTAATGTGACGGACACAGGTGTGTGAGGATGACAGTGACACCTTGCAGTGCAGGCGGGTGGTGTGGCTTCGTGGAGAAGTTTGACTGTAAATCTGAAAGCCTCTTCACCCACTGCTTTCCCTGTTTGTTGAGTCAGTGAGTGGGTGGGTGGGACGGCAGGTGTAGCTGCAGTATCTCAAGGTTGCTCTGTGGTACTTTGACCCATTGTCTATGTGCCGACATTATTTGATCCATCCAAGTCAATCAGCTAAATGAGAAAGCATGTATATATTGGTTTGCTTGCCTCAGCAGTTAAAACAATTAAATAAGCATTGAAATGTGAGTCCACTGAAATTATAAATGTTTTGATTGTTCATTGATTGTACTGTATTGATTTCTTGCTGAGGTTTGCTGTGAAGGTAGGATTGTCGATTTGGAAGGAGATCCCCCACACTTACTAGTGCTGGAACAAGTCTTTATAATGATGTTGATGTCTACTCTTTTCATTGTTATTTGTCCTGATTGAGTGTGCCTTTGATGTATTTACCTACAAAACCTGCCTTGCCAAACCACACATGTACACTTGGCGTACAGTTTATTAAGTACACCACCACGTTCACGAAAGTGGATCGCCCCTACAGACAATGAGTCACGTGGCCAGGGCTTGCTATATAAAGCAGGCATCGAGGCATTCAGTTACTGTTCTATTTGGGCTAAACGAGTGACCTAAGCGACTTTCAGTGTGTTATGATCGTCGGCGCCAGGCATGTCGACGCCAGTATCTCAGAAATGTCTGCCCTCCTGGGATTTTCATGCACGACAGTGTCTAGGGTTTCTCGAGAATGGTGTGACAAACAAGGAGTTTCTAGTAAGCAGCAATTCTGTGGATGAAAACAGCTCGGTGTTGGAGGAGGTCGAAGGAGAATGGCAAGAATCGTGGAAACTAACAGGCAGGCCACAAACAAACCAATAACGGCGCAGTACATCAGTGGAGCGCAGAACGGCAACTCGAAAGGCACAACCCAGAGATCCTTGTCATGGATTGGGCTACTACAGCAGACGACCACACCGTGTTCCACTGCTATCAGCTAAAAACAACAAGAAGTGGCTCCAGTGGGCATTCGATTACCAACACGGGACAATTTAGGAGTGGAAAAACATCACCTGGAACATGACAGCGATTTCAGTTTACTTGAGTGGCCTGCACAGTCCCCAGACCTCAACTCTATACAGTATCTTTGGGATAAGATGGAATGGGCAAAAGGGTGTCCGACCTGGTACCTGACATTTTTATTTAACCTTTATTTACTAGATGGGTGTACCTAATAAACTGGCAATTGAGTATGTTTTCACTTTATGTTGAGTTTAATTGAAGGCCTATTTATTGATTGTGTTTTTACCTCAGCTGCAGAGACATAGAGATTTATTGTTAATTGCAGCATGGTATGTTTTTCAAGTTTGAGAGGGATCTTTAAAGGGCCAATGCAGCCATTTTTTAGCTCAATATCAATTAAGTACCTTACTGTGATTGTTTTCATTTAACATGGTCAAAAATAGTTACTTTGCCAAGAGCAATTTCTCAAGCAATAATTTTGCTCAGACTGTCTAGGAGTGGTCTGAGTGGGAAAACAGAAAATGTGCTGTTATTGGCAGAGATGTTTGGAACTCTCTTTATTATTGGTCTATTAACTAATTTACCACCTGGTGATGTCACCAGACAGGCCAAAACTCCATCCAGCCAATACATGCTGAAATTACATGCGGTCTTTTCAAACAGCTCTTAACCTGAAAGGGTGTTTTCAGCATTCTCACAGTATTATTCCAACCTCATAGTGTGGAAATACAGTGCATTGAAAAGGATTCAGAACCCTTGGATTTCTTCATATTTTATTGTTCTTCAAGTGGGATTCAAATATATGTAATTGTCATTTTTTTGTCAACAATATACACAAAATATTCTGTAATGTCAAAGTGGAAAATGATATGTTTTTGTAAGATTAATACAAAATGAAATAACTATAGTCAGTTGTTGCATAAGTATTCAGTACCTTTGTTTAGGCAAGCCTAAATTAGTTCAGGAGTAAAATGTGGCTAAACAAATCACATCAAAAGTTAAATGGACTCTGTATGAAATAAATGGGCTGACATGATTGTTTATGACTAACCCTTCCTCTGTCCCCCATACAACATTTGTAAGGTCCGTCAGTTAAGTATTGAATTTCAAGCACAGATTAAAAACTACCAGAGAAAAGCCTTGTAAAAAAGGGCAGTAATTGCTAGATGGGTAACAATAACAAATCAGACATTGAATACCTCTTTAAGGATGGTTAGGTGAATAATTATGCAGTGGATGATATATTAAACCACCCAGACACATCAAAGATATTGTCATCCTTCTGAACTGAGCTGCAGGAAAGGAAGGAAACTGCTCAGGGATGTTTCCATGAGGCCATTGGGGATTTTAAGACCATTACAGAGTTTGTATATACATAACTAAAATATAAAAGCAACATGCAACAATTTCAATGATTTCTACTGACTTACAGTTCATATAAGGTAATCAATCAATTTAAATACATTAAGTAGGGCCTAATCTATGGATTTCACATGACTGGGCAGCGGCGCAGCTATCGGTGGGCCTTGGAGGACAGGCCCACCCACATCAGAGCATGGCCCACCCACTGTGGAGCCAGGCTCAGCCAATCAGAATGAGTCTTTCCCCAAAAAGGGCTTTATTACAAACATAAATACTCCTCAGTTTCATCAGCTGTCAGGGTGGCTAGTCTGACGATCCTGCAGATGAAGAAGCCAGATGTGGAAGACCTGGGCTGGCATGGTTACACATGGTCTGAGGTTGTGAAGCCGGATGGACATACTGCCAAATTCTCTAAAACGACATTGGAGGCAGCTTATGGTACAGAAATTAACAGTACATTCTCTGGAAACAGCACTGGTGGACATTCCTGCAGTCATCATGCCAATTGCATGCTCGCTCAAAATTGAGACATCTGTGGCATTGTGTTTGTTGTGTGACAAAACTGCACATTTTAGAGTGGCCTTTTATTGTCCCCGGCACAAGGTGCACCTGTGTAATGATCATGCTGTTTAATCGGTTTCTTGATATGCCACACCTGTCAGGTGGATGGATTATCTTGGCAAATGAGAAATGCTCACTAACAGGAATGTAAACAAATTTGTCAACAAATTTCTGGGATCTTTATTTCAGCTCATGAAACATGGGACCAACACTTTACATGTTGCGTTTATATTTTTGTTCAGTATATATTTTTCTCACGCATCTACACACAATACACCATAATGACAAGGTGAAAACAACATGTTTTTCGAAAATTGAATACAGAAATATCTAATGTACATATTGTAAGCATTCACACCCCTGAGTCAATACTTTGTAGAAGCACATTTGGTGGCGATTACAGTTGGCTGTATCCATTTTGCACATCTGGATTTGGGGATTTTCTCCCATTCCTCCTTGCAGATTTTCTCAAGCTCTGTTAAATTAGATGGGAAGCGGCAGGGAACAGCAACCTTCAAGTCTTTCCACAGATTTTAAAAAGACTTTGACTTGGCCCCTCAAGGACTTTCACATTTATTGTTCTGAAGCCATTCCAGCGTTCTTTTGGCTGTATGCTTGGGGTCATTGTCTTGTTCGAATGTAAATCTTCGCCCCAGTCTAAGGTTGTTGGTTCTCTGAAGCCGTTTCTCGTCAATAATTTTCCTGTATTTGGCTCCATTCATTGTTCCCTCTATCATTACCAGTCTCCCAGTCCCTGAATAGCATCCCCATAGCATGATGCTGCCACTACCATGCTTCACGGTAGGGATGGTGTTAGACGGGTGATGTGCTGTGCCTGCTTTTCTCCAGACATAGGCCAAAGAGTTACATTTGTATTTTATTTAAAAAATATATGTTTTACCTCCTTCATCATGGTATCCAATTGTTAGTAATTACTATCTTGTCTCATCGCTACAACTCCCGTACGGGCTCTGGAGAGATGAAGATCGAAAGGCATGCGTCCTCTGAAACACAACCCAACCAAGCCGCACTGCTTCTTAACACAGTGCGCATCCAACCCGGAAGCCAGCCACACAAATGGGTCAGAGGAAACACCGTGCACCTGGCGACCTTGGTTAGCGCGCACTGTGCCCGGCCCGCCACAGGAGTCGCTGGTGTACGATGAGACAAGGATATCCCTACTGGCCAAACCCTCCCTAACCCCGACGACGCTAGGCCAATTGTGCGTCGCCCCACGGACCTCCCGGTCGCAGCCGGCTGCGACAGAGCCTGGGTGCAAACCCAGAGTCTCTGGTGGGTGGCACAGCTAGCGCTGCGGTGCAGTGCCCTAGACCACTGCACCACCCGGGAGGCCCTAAGAGTTACATTTTTGTCTCATCAGACCACATAATCTTTTGCCTTATGATCTCAGTCTTTCACGTGCCTTTTTGCAAACTACAGGTATGCCGTCACGTGCCTTTTTCTTAGGAGTGGCTTCCGTCTGGCCACTCTCTCAAAATGCCCAGATTGGTGAATGGCTGTAGAGACTGTTGTCCTTCTGGCAGGTACTCCCATCTCAGCCAAGGAACTCTGTAGTTCTGTCAGAGTGGTCCTTGGGTTCTTGGTTACCTCCCTGGCCAAGGTCCTTCTTGCCCGGTTGCTCAGTTTGGTCAGACGGCCAGCTCTAGGCAGAGTCTGGGTAGTTCCATTTTTTTTCAATTTCCCAATGATGGAGACCACTGTGCTCTTGGAAACATCCAACACTCTAGAAATGGTTTTATACCCTTCCCCAGATATACACTGAGTGTACAAACATTAAGAACACCTGCTCTTTCCATGACATAGACTGACCAGGTGAATCCAGGAGAAAGCTATGATCCCTTATTGACGTCACTTGTTAACTTCAATCAGTGTAGATGAAGGGGAGGAGACAGGTTAAATGAGGATTTTTAATGCTTGAGACAATCGAGACATGGATTGTGTATATGTGCCATTCAGAGGGTGAATGGGCAAGACAAAATATGTAAGTGCCTTTGAACAGGGTATGGTAGTAGGTGCCAGGGTCAGCCTGCTCATTAGGCAGGACAGCTCGTGTACACTAGCATGCGGTAAATTGCCATGTACTGTGAGCACGGAGATAATAGTAACATAATATTCAGTGCCTGTCTAATTTGAGTGTAATGAAATCTGTTTCTTGTGAGGTATTCCGTCCTCTGATACAGAGAGCTGTGAATGCCTGTCTGCAGATGAAGAGGTCCCAATGAAGCATGGTGGTTCTCAGTCCTGGTCCTGGGAACTCAAAGAGGTGCACGTTTTTGCCTTAGCACTACACAGCTGATCAACTCATCATCAAGCTTCAAGTGGTATTTATTTATTCATTTGTGATGCCATCCTTGATATTATCCTGCTATTGTCACAAGCTACACATGCACATGTGTGTGTACCTGCATCTATCCAATGTTATCATGATGTTATAAGTGATAATGATTACTAATGACATTATTGTTCATATTCCTACAGATACCTTGTAACTGGAGATTGCTTCAAAACGATTGCCTACAGTTACCGTGTAGGGCACTGCAAGGTTGGGTGACCATGACCATCTCGGACTGCCTCCTGGGGGAATTCAGGCATGTGAAGGCTACCTGTGTCCTGCACAACTTCATGAGGATGGACACAAGGACCAGGAGGGGATCTGCAGCTCGCCGTTGTGTGCCAGAGGAGAAGTCTGCTGCTCTGCACAATGTTTCAAGGATGGGGTGCAACAACGCAGCAAGAGAGGCAATCCGTGTGCGGGAGATCTTCACCTCCTACTTCTTCAAAGAGGGTGCTGTCTCCTGGCAAAATCATAGACTACACTATGCACAACCAAAGGCTATTTTAAGAGCCATCCACATTGCAATAAGAGTATTCTTCAATTTACTTAGCTATGTCAACGGCAGTTATTCAATTCCCAGTTTCTCTCCATTTGATTTCTACTTCTCAGTTGAGGTTGCTGTTTAGGTAAAGGTGTGATGTCTATACAAAAACAAAACAGGCTATTTTAACAGTTAGACACCCTATAACCCACACCTACACACTCGCGTATCAATCTGATTGATGGATTGTGTTGTGCAGTAAGCAGGCTCAGGTGTATAACTGTGGCTCCTTCCAACTTCAAATAGGCATGAGGGCCAACCATGGAGAATAGTAAGACACTTCATTATTTCTATAACTACGCTATATTATTTGTCCTTGTGTGTCTGTGCGTGTTTTTCAGCATAAAGTACTTCACTTTATCCCTATCTCCCCTTCTCCCTGAATCCTCTAGGTTATATCAGATGTGAACAGGCTACATAGAGGGCACAACATGATCAGAGGTGAGAGGTCACTTGGTCGGGTCAACAGGAAGTATTATTATAGATATGCTTTACATTGAAATACAGATAGAGATATAGTAGTCCCAGAATTAATGATCCAAGGCCAGTTATGCATTTCACCTCCTGATGATTATGATGACTGACAGTGTTAGAATAAAGAAAAAACACAAAGCTTAAACATGCTCTCTCTTTCTCCATCTGTCTCTCGTCTGCAGGTATGTTTTGATGTGAGATGCCAACCCCCAGTCCCGTCATCGCCACCTCACCCGCTCTTAAGATAACCTTCGGGCCGACTGGGGGCCTAAGGCTGGTTAGGAGACTAAGCTAGAGACACTATTATGTAATTGTGATGAACAGAGAATATTAGGGTAACACTGTGATTCATTAATCATATACGGTCTAACCTGCTTCTCTGTTCCCTTTTTGTCTTTTATACCTTTCTCGCCACCTCTTTCTTCCTCTGTTTTTATAATGCACACCAGATGTGCATTTAAGTGCAGATTATACTTGTATTTATAAATATAATATTACAATTTTAATATTTATAATGTAAGTATTATGTATTTATAACACTTGGATAATGAACTTCTTTCAATAAAGCGTTTCACTTTCTCTACTGGTTGAAATTAAGACTCATTTGATGACACCTATCCTGTGTTTATCAGATCAATGCAGATGAAGGAAATGAGATATTGAGATGAACCGGTTTTAGAGTATTTACATGATGCATATGAAGTGTAGTGTACTGTTTTTTAAATTATATTTCTGTATATGTGAATTAAACATCAGCCTTTAACTAATTAAATCATGTTTCTAGTCTATTGCATAGTTACAATGTGTACCCATTGATGTACCAGGATTGGTAAACACTGTTGAAGTGTATAATTGTAATACATACATGCAGACACAGCATCATTCAAAGACTGGAATTTGATACTCCTGGTATTGGATATGACTGAAAAAGAATCTCAGACATTCATACCTGAACTGCACCTTTATTTGCAAAGGTAGAGTACTTGATCAGTGAATATATTAAATGTACAGGCTACAATGTGGGGATCTCATGCATGGTAATAACTACATGTATATACAACTTGCAAATGTGGTTTCTACTGACAATTGAGATGTACAAACTATGGCATAAGGGGATGACAAGTGGATAAGAGGCAATCCGTAATTTCGATTAAGACATTAATGAGCAAGCTAAGATGGACGTAGTCATAACTATTTGTTCAGCACTTTTGAAATGTACAGCGACAGAATTCAGAACATGGGCCGTTCTTACAGTGTGTTTCCTGTACACCAAGTCAGAACCGTAGAATAAATAAAGGGGGCTTATAAGCAGACAATGAAAGCTCTTCCGATATTAGATGATTACATTTCTCAAAAACAGGTTATAGGCTACATGCAGTGGCAATTTTAGCATGTAAATCTTGGTGGGGAAAACTCACCCATTTTTTTTTTAGATGCATGCCAGCAAAGACAAATTAGCTAGCAACAGCAAGCTAGCTAAATAGGACAAATTAGCTAGCAAGTGCAAGCTAACTATCTAAATTGCCATAAATGTTTAATGCTTTTCGATCTGTCCCCAAATTAATATAATTGGTTCAGAGTTTGTTTTGATATTTTAACCTGCGTGTCGTGATCGCGTTTGGTGTGGGGGGACAAAATAAATGTATGCATGTTGGTGCACGCGCGCAGCCAGTTTGGGTTCCGTGTTAGACTTGTTGGTGACGTAGTGTCCCCATGAGTGACAGATCACTGAGCCAATCACACCGCAACACTCCGTATTTCCTGCTGGCTTGCCTCACCACCACAGAAAGCACTGAGCTAGGCTGAAACACCTGAATTTTGGAGCTACTTTACTCAAGAAACCAAAAAAAGAGACCATGTTATTAACTCAAAATATATATAATTGTTACATTCTTTGCAAACTGATATATGACATGTATTAATGACAAAATAACATGCAAAACAGGCAAGCCTTATTTTTTTGCCCCACCTGCCCTGAATGACAGGTCGCGACTGGGTAGCTGATATTCAGAGCTTAAATTGCCAAAATTGATTAGTCACAGGAATCAGGATGAATAAAGCCAATACAACTGCCTGTTTTACAAATGGATGGGCAATCCTAAAATGCCATTGCAGGCTGACATGGTAGGCTGCACCCCATTAAGCACAGACCGACGCCAATGTCTTTTGGACCTCTTTTCAGTCCCGTTAGGACAGCCGTCTTTTTTTGTGTATTTTACAAACGGTAGGCCTACCACGTAGATGGGCATTCCTAAAATGACATTTCCAGCTACACTGTAGGCTATACCACAATAAGCACAGAACGACACTGATGCCTTTTGGACATCTTTTTTTGGTGATGTCCAGACTGGAGGTCTTTTTTTGGCGCAATCTGGACCAGCTTTGATTTCCACGTCCACAAACGTTTGTTTTTGGTCAGGACCAAATCTAAACCAATCATAGATGCCTGTTTGGTTCAGATTTGGTCTGGACCAGCCTTGATTTGGCCCAAACAGACATCTATGAATTATATATTCTCAATGTTCACCTAGAACCGAAAATGTACTTGATTTCAACTTCCAGAAAAGTATTTAGACCTTTCATTCAGAACCTAAATTAAACCTAATTTCAACTTAATTTTGCTTACTGGGACTATTGTAGTTTTTTTTTGTCTTGCCTAGGGAGCCAGTTACCCCCTAGTACCCTATTGGTCAGTGCTACTCCTGCAACAATTATTTTGTGCTCGTATTTGTGGATGCATTTTCATAAACATAAAATAATTATTTATTTATTGGAATTGTGTCTGTGTTGTGTGTCTTATATTTTATTATTAATGACATAATGGCGTAACATAACATGCCTCATGTTGATAAATACATATTTAGTCCCTGAGACTGGAGCTCGCTCGTTGGTGCGCCCCACCCAATTGTCGTGCTTACTGATGGTGGCACCAAGAGCTCACGGTAAACACCCCTCGTGACGGAGTCATGAAGATACTGGAACAGACTGGGAGCGAAGGAGACATGATGGGAGGAGTGTGAAATTCTGGAAATAGTACAGACTTGCGACGATGTGACGCTTAAAACCATAAGCTAGTGTGTGCGAGACTAATTATTTATCAAAAAGCCCATCGCCTGTTTCCTCGGTTCCGTGGAGGAACGGACAGATGCCCGCGGAAGATGCTGCGCTTCTGAAGACAGAGTGTGGGAAAGAATGGGTGCAGGGATGCTGACAATACAAATCCATGGCTGCACGTGAAGAACTAGCTTTCCCTGAGAGTGCATGAAAAATATTCCACCTGACCATCTGATATAAAGCGGAGAACCGACGTTGCGATGGTGACCGACATGTTCTGAGCTGAGGGAACAGCGGCGAGATGAAGGCGGCGGTGAGACCTAAGCGCATGCGGCTTTTCTGGCGACTCGGTGTCTGTGGAGTCGGGATGATCACCGCCACCTGGCTCATGCAGCTCCTAGACGTAACAGGTGCGTTTCCCCCAGAGTCGCGTTATTTATTTCATTCATACATAAAATATCAGTGGTTTATTCAATTATCACACCTGTTTCATTATTAAATTCTTATTATTTTAAAATGTTTTATTTAACTAGGCAAGACAGTTAAAGAACACATGCTTATTTACAATGACGGCCTATCCCGGCCTCCCCTAAAAACAATGTGATCGCTTTTTATAAACACATAATATTAAATAGGCTAGTATATTTTAGGAAATAATTTATGCTGCTCTATCCTAACAGACTCTCCAAGCCCCAGTGATGTTGTTGGTGACTTCCCGTGGTATAAGAGAGAACTAATGCAGGAGAGAGAAGATGAGAACCACACCTCGTACACTCCTACAACGCCCAGAGCTGGTGCACAAGTGTTTTTGTTTGTTCCTATACTCTTGGATCATTAGTGTCTTGTCTTTCTACCTGTGCATGACTCCTCTGCTTCCCACTCACTCATCCAGTGTTTCTAGCCTATCTGTCAATCTCTCTGGCGGTCTCTCATCATTTCTTTAAAGCCAGACTCAGTAAGTCGCAAATAAAATGTTTGTTTTTTTCTTCAGGTTTAATATATCTTGAAATGTATTGATGAAAGATGAATTTGCCATTTGGATCACTTCAAAGTGACACAAATGGAGGTTTTACAAATTATAACTCCAGCAGTTTTATTAACAAATTGCAGGTCAGATTTCTCCAGGATATTATGAGGCCTAGTGATTATTTCTATCGCACATGTTCTAAATGTCTCTCTGATCCCGCCACGACTACAGCAACACATCAACACTAAATATCTAGCTCCACTACATGACCAAAAGTATGTGGACACCTTTGTAGTTATACAAATGGGGGACACCTTTGTAGTTATAACAGCCTCCACTCTTCTGGGAAGGCTTTCCACTAGATGTTGGAACATTGCTGCGTGGACTTTCTTCCATTTAACCACAAGAGCATTAGTGAGGTCGGGCACTGATATTGGGCAATTAGGCCTGGCTCACAGTCGGCGTTCCAATTCATACCAAAGGTGTTCGATGGAGTTGAGGTCAGGGCTCTGTGCATGCCAGTCAAGTTCTTTCACACCGATCTCAACAAACCATTTCTGCATGGACCTCGCTTTGTGCACAGCGACATTGTCATGCTGAAACAGGGAAGGGCCTTCCCCAAACTGTTGTGACAAAGTTAGAAGCATAGAATCATCTAGAATGTCATTGTATGCTGTAACGTTAAGATTTCCCTTCACTGGAACTAAAGGGCCTAGCCCGAACCATGAAAAGTAGCACCAGACCATTATTCCTCCTCCACCAAACTTTACAGTTGGCACTATGCATTGGGGCAGTTAGCATTCTTCTGGCATTCGCCAAACTCAGAATCGTCCATTGGACTGCCAGATGGTGAAGTGTGATTCATCACTCCAGAGAATGCATTTCCACTGCTCCAGAGCTTTACACCACCCCAGCCGACAATTAGGCTTCTGTGCAGCTGCTCAGCCATGAAAACCCTTTCATGAAGCTCCTGACGAACAGTTATTGTGCTGATTTTGCTTCCAGAGGAAGTTCGGAATGCAGTAGTGAGTGTTACAACCGAGGACAGACTATTTTTACACGCTACGTGCTTCAGCACTCGGCATTCAACCACTTCTCGGCTGAGCTATTGTAGCTCCCGAGTGGCGCAGTGGTCTAAGGCACTGCATCTCAGTGCAAGTGGTGTCACTACAGTACCTGGTTTGAATCCAGGCTGTATCATGTCTGGCTGAGATTGGGAGTCCCATAGGCTGTCATTGTAAATAAGAATTTGTTCTTAATTGACTTGCCTAGGTAAATAAAGGTTAGAAAGCTCCTAGATGTTGTTTTCTCTTCACAATAACAGCATTTACAGTTGACCGTGGCAGCAAACTGACTTGTTGAAAAGGTGGCATCCTATGACGTTGAAAGGTTCTGAGCTTCTGTAAGGCCATTCTACTGCCAGTGTTTGTCTATGGAGATTTCATGGCCGTGTGTTTGATTTTATACACCTGTTGCTGACATAGCCGAATCCACTCATTTGAAGGGATGTCCACATAGTGTATGTCTCTCTTAATACAAACGAGACTCATAAATGAGAGTTGAGTGATACAGAATCAACGTGTAATTTAGCAGACAAATGCATGTTGTAACGGTTAATATTATTGGCTCCTGGCTGTCAGTCCGTCTGTGCTACAGTTGATGATATGCAATACCGCAGATTTGAAAACACTGGTCGGTCTGTCATTACAAAGTTACTTTGATGTTGCTAGTTTGAGTTTGAATGAACTGGAATTGTTGGCGATTTTCATTCAGCGAGGGATTGAGAATATTTTCCTAGTGCAACACTTGCTAGTTGGAACATATTTCAGACTTCTCAGCACGAGCAATGCTAGCAGAATGCTGGACACTAATCACGAATGCCAGCTCTGCCTACTGGTAAGTGAAGCAAGTCAGCTAGCTAATTTAGCTGACTAGCAAATGGATAGATACACACACGCATTGCTTGCAAATGTGCATAGCCTACGGGTGGGTGATTAGCCTCCAGCCAAATAAATGTTCATGCAGTTGCTAGTTGGCTAATTGTTTTTTTCTTCTTGGATGTGGGGGTTACTATTGCAACCCTATAGTTGCTATGGGTCAAGCAGATTTTTTAAATTTAACTTGGCAAGTCAGTTAAGAACACATTTTTTATTTATAATGACGGCCAAACCCGGACGACGCTGAGCTTTATGGGACTCGGCCGGATGTGATACAGCCTGAATTCAAACCAGGGACTGTAGTGATGCAGTGCCTTAGACCGCTGCGTTACTCGGGAGCCCAGATAACACCGCTAATGTTGCTCCGCATTAGGCGGCCTATATTGTTGAACTTGTTTATGTAAATTAAAATGTCATTTTACTGCTGCAACGTTCATAGCTGACTCAACTTGTAGATTTGTATTTTTTGTGCAGTAGAGTAACCTACATGCTTGTAGGCTACAAGCAAACGAGAACACCAGCTGTCTGATACTGACAGATCAAAGGATGGCTTGCCCAGTGGCCGCTTGAGAATTATGTTTTGCCTGGGTTTGTTTTGGCTCCCCGACAGTTTGATATTTCATAATCACAAATGACGTAAATTATACTTACTGAGTCTGGCTGGGGTTTACTGGGGTTCAGACTGATGCCTAAACCCTCATTAATACGCCTTTGAGGTCCGTGTTGCTAGGCAACCAAATGCTAAATTCTAGAACTGTTAGAAGAGTGTATTCTGAGCTTTTTTAAATGCTGCCCTGTTAGTATCGCCCACTTTTCTTGTCACGTATGGTGTGTGTGCGTGCTTAAGTTAGTGTGCGTGTAGCATGTGCGTAGGCCAATGTGAATGAGTTTAGGGTCCAGGCCAATGGGTCTGAGGTAGGTTGCATACAGTGCATTTGGGAAAGTATTCAGACCCCTTGACATTTTCCACATTTTGTTATGTTACAGCCTGATTCTAAAATGTATTAAATGGGTTTTACCCCCTCAATCTACACACAATACCCCCATACTGTCAACCCCCCCATATTTACATAAGTATTCAGACCCTTTACTCAGTAATTTGCTGAAGCACATTTGGCAGCGATTACAGCCTCGAGGCTTGTTGGGTATGATGCTACAAGCTTGGCACATCTGTATTTGGAGAGTTTCTCCCATTCTTCTCTGCAGACCCTCTCAAGCTCTGTCAGGTTGGATGGGGAACTTCGCTGCACAGCTATTTTCAGGTCTCTCTAGAGATGTTTGATTGAACTCAAGTCCGAGCTCTGGCTGGGCCACTCAAGGACATTGACAGACTTGTCCCGAAGCCACTCTTGCGTTGTATTGGCTGTGTGCTTAGGCTCGTTGTCCTGTTGGAAGGTGAACCTTCCCCCCCAGTCTGAGGACCTGAGCACTCTGTAGCAGGTTTTCATCAAGGGTCTCTGTACTTTGCCCCATTCATCTTTCCCTCAATCCTGACTAGTCTCCCAGTCCCTGCCGCTGAAAAGCATCCCCACAGCATGATACTGCCACCCCCATGATTCACCGTAGGGATGGTGCCAGGTTTCCTCCAGACGTGAAACTTGGCATTCAGGCCAAAGAGTTAAATCAAACCAGAGAATCTTGTTTATCATGGTCTGAGAGTCTTTAGGTGCCCTTTGTATGAATTCTTATACACTATTGGGCCCAGCCTTTGGAACTTTGGTTTTTCCTAGATATGGCTACTGACGTGATTCCTTATTCTATATACCAGAGAAGTATTTTAGTTCTACATCATGGAAATCTATCCGAGCATTGGCCAACGTTTTGTCCTGCTGAATGCTGCCCATGATCAAGGTTGTAGAATACTCAACAATTATGGAGGTGAAGAGCTCAGGGGCAAACTCCGAGCAGGCTGTCATGTGCCTTTTACTGAAGAGTGGCTTCCTTCTCGCCACTCTACCATAAAGGCCTGATTGGTGGAGGGCTGCAGAGATGGTGGTCCTTATGGAAGTTTCCCCCATCTACAAAGAGGAACTCTGGAGCTCTGTCAGAGTGACCATCAGGTTCTTGATCATCTTCTCCCCCGTTTGCTCAGTTTGGCCGGGTGGCCAGCTCTAGGAAGAGTCTTGGTGGTTACAAACTTCTTTCATTTAAGAATGAAGGAGGCCACTGTGTTCTTGGAGACCTTAAATGCTGTTTTGGTACCCTTCCCCAGATCTGTGTCTCGACACAATCCTGTCTCAGAGCTCTACGGACTATTCCTTCGACCTCATGGCTTTGTTTTTGCTCTGACATGCACTTTCAACTGTGTGACCTTACATAGACAGGTGTGTGCCTTTCCAAATCATGTCCAACCAATTGAATTTACCACAGGTGAACTCCAAGTTGTAGAAACATCTCAAGGAGTATCAATGGAAACAGGATGCACCTGAGCTCAATTTCGATTCTCATAGCAAAAGGTCTGAATACTTATGTAAATAAGGTATTTCTGTTTTATATTTAATACATTTGCAAACATTTCTAAAAACCTGTTTTCGCTTTGTCATTATGGGGTATTGTGTGTAGATTGATGAGGACAAAAAATAATTTAATCCATTTTAGAATAAGGCTGTAACGTCACAAAATGTGGAAAAAGTCAAGGGGTCTGAACTTTCCAAATGCACTGTATATCCTAAAGAGTCCACTTAAACCAGGAACTGTGTGGCTGTTGCTAGGGGATGATATGGAACACTCACATGGTCACATGATCTCAAATCTCAAGAACTGCTAGAGTTTTGGAGCGCAACAAACTGTCTTATTCCCTTGATTTGGAACCCTTCTTCAGAAAACACACTCAATCCCTCTCTCCTCTCCCTCTCTTTCAGCAATCCACGAGTTTCCAGCAGATATTTTCTCTCCAGAGCAGAGGAGAAAAGGAGCAGTTCTTCTCCATGCAGTCTGTGTGAGTGGCCTACCATGTCATTAGGAATTAGAATGCATATATAGTCATTTAACAGGATCTCTATGTAGCTTCCTGCGTTGTTTAACAATGCTGTCATAGTACACCATTCTACTGTATCAGTACCCCAACAATCACTATGTCATCCAACTCTGTCCAGGCTGTTTCTTCTCCTGTGTTTTCTAGGCGATCTACATGTTCTATGCCCTGGCTATAGTCTGTGATGTCTATTTTGTTCCATCACTGGAGAAGATATCAGAGGTGACAATAAAAACACCTTCCCACTTCTGTTGGTTTCTTTGCAGGTTGACATTTATTGTCATGAGTCTTGCCCTAGAGGCAGAACTGAACCATTTCTGCTAGATGGGCCAGCTGCAAAGTCAAAATTGGCTATATTGTAAAAATATTTGCTTTTTGGTCTTATTTTAAGGTTCGGGTTAGCAGTGTGTTTAAGGTTAGGGTCAAGTGTTGGGTTAGGTTTAATGACTTTGTGGCTGTGCCAGCTCGTGACCACTCTGCATTGCTGCGTCTAGTATATGTCATCTCAATAAATGCCAACCTGCAGTTTGTTTCCCTCGTTACTTTTTGATTGCCTCTTCACTGTTTGACATTTGTTTTAATTACAAAGCCTCTTTGTTTATCCATTAACCTCTTTTCTAGAATCTTCAACTCAGTGAGGATGTTGCCGGGGCAACATTCATGGCGGCTGGGAGCTCCGCCCCTGAGCTCTTCACCTCCTTAATTGGTCAGTATTCTACATCCTTGATCCTGGGCTGCGTTCAGCAGGACAAAACGTTGGCCAACGTTCAGATAGAAATCTATGATGTAGAACAAACATACTTCTCTGGTATATAGAATAAGGAATCACGTCAGCTCTAGTCATGGGATATCTATCTGCAAAGTTCCACAACGTTTTTGTTCTGAACATAGCCCAGGTCACCAGAAGGGGCCTGCAAATGCATACCGATTGGACTGATTGGATCAATATGCACTGCTGTTGACCTCCTCTTGTTCTCCCAGGTGTCTTCATCACGAAAGGTGACCTGGGGGTAGGCACCATTGTGGGATCGGCTGTCTTCAACATCCTCGTCATCATCGGCATTTGTGGGATCTTTGCCGGACAGGTTACTCAACTTTTTTGAGACAGGTGAAAGCAATATGGTAGGATTTAGATTTAGACAGGCAGTGTTGTTCAGCAGTATGTTGTGTTCTCTCTCAGCCTATCTCGCTGAGCTGGTGGCCGCTGCTTCGGGATTCTCTCTACTACATCCTGTCTATATTGATGCTGATTGTGGTGATCTATGATGACAAAGTGATTTGGTAAGGACATTGGACCATTAACAAGACTGGGTTCTCTACATATTTATAACTCAGTGATAGATATAGATTGTGCTTTTAAACAGTTTTTCTCTGTTGTAGGTGGGAGACCATCATACTGATCTCCATGTATCTAGTCTACATTATCATCATGAAGTGAGTAACTGACTACATTATCATCATAGGGTAGGTTACTGACTATATTATCACCATGAAGTAACTGGCTACATTATCATCGTGGAGTGAGTAACTGGCTACATTATCACCATGAAGGGAGTTACTGACTGCATTATCACCATGAAGTGAGTAACTGACTACATTATCATCGTGGGGTAGGTTACTGACTACATTATCATCATGGGGTAGGTTACTGACTACATTATCATCATGGGGTAGGTTACTTGCTACATTATCATAATGGGGTAGGTTACTGACTTTGCTTGTGCCTCTTATAGTTTACTATTTGTTCAGTTCCCCTTCTTACCCCACAACATTTTACTTCAGATAAGCACAAGCAAGGTATCTATCCAGGACAGATGTTGGTTGCTATACTGTGTGTGTGTTTTGTGTAGGTTCAACAGACCCCTGTCAGGCTGGGTGGAGAGGCACTGTGGTCGAGGGGGCCAGCCCTGCTTCAGTACCTTGAGACGGACCACCGCAGTGGGGCATGGGGGAGTCGACTGTGACACAGACATGGTGCTGCTGAAGAGAGGTCGGTTTGTGTCTCTACCACTGATTGTTTGTGTGTGTGTACGCACACACTTATATCCACATTGCTTCAAATTGTTTTCAATCAAATGGAACATATCCTATTGGATCATGATTCTAAATTAGACAGACATAAAGTAGCTCTTTCAGTTGAAAACCTACTTTTGCTCATCTCCTCCCTCTCTCCTTTCTCCTCCTCTCTCCTCGTCTCTCTCTCCTCCTCCCTATCTACTCCTCCTCCCTCTTCTCCACCTCCTCCTCCAACATCTCTCTCTCAGATTCGTGTACAGGGCAGGAGACTGCAGTAGTGATGGTGGATGAGTTGATGAGTCTGCACCCTCACCAGCTGAGCTTCTCTGAGGCAAGCCTCCATCTCCTGATCACCCCACATTTCCCCCCCTACACACGCCTCCGCATGGCAGGACGCATGGTCATCAATGAGGTACACAGGACACACGAGCACACACCACACACACAGCAGTATGTCTCCACACCTTAGCATGGAAAGATGCATGGTTATTATAGAAGTTATTATAGAAGTGCAAAAAACACACACATGTAGGGCTGTTGCGGTGTCCGTATTACTGCCACACCAGCGGTCACGAGTAATGAAGGCAGTCAAATTCCATGTGACCGTTTAGTCACGGTAATTAGGCTTTTCCAAGCTCTGCTGGTCATTAGTAGCCTACCAAACTTGCTAACTGCCTGGTACTCAGCACTCTCTTGTCCCTCTAATCACTCTGACATCAATGCAAATGTAATCAAAAATATAATTAAACACTTCATGAGCTCATGTTGCGCATCATTTTTATAGGTGAGAAAACAGAGTGATGGCCTCTATTAAAAAGAGGAGGATCCTATCTGTTTTCTATAGGCTAGGTGTACTATATTTATTTCTCAACTTTCCTAATATTTAGCACATTGGTTCTCTTTACAACAGAAGTATAGCCTACCTGCTGGCATGAAAATGAGTCACAGGAAAAGTGTCCTCTTTGCTATTTAAGTGCAGAAATGACATGTATTTTTCTGCTGCCCCTGTTACGAGACAGGTGCATGATAATGGTCCATTCTAAATCAATATTAATTTTACACTTATATGTAAAGACAAAAATAAAATCAATGATAGTCTGATGGGTGACCATATTAGCTTATCACTTGTCAATTACATATTATCACTTGTGATGCCCATCTTAAGGCAAGAAAAAATGCCTTTTTTGAGTCAGTCACACACCTCATGTAGCCTAGCCCATAGGCCTATATGTTTTGATAAGATTTGTATCACAACTAAAGTGGCCAAAAACTTATTTAAAATTAAGCACATTAATCCACTTTACAAAGGGTGTAAAGCCTAACTGGCACAGATACTGCATGCATGGCCTGAGTTTCAAGTTTCGGGAAGATAATTTTCACCATAAAAATGCACCTTCATAATAAAAGCATTACATGCATAATCACATTTGTGGTCACTTTTGATAATGGTGTTTTCCACTAATGGAACATTCATTGTGAATGAGAGACTAAATGAAGCATATCGGAGGACCTATTTCTTTGTTAACCGCTCAACACATAATAGCTGCATGTCGGCACTCCCTCAAATCATTTGGATAAAATATCCTTTCTATTTTATTCAGCTTTGTTCTATTGTATTCTTCATACTATAAAATAATGACACAGAATTCCAGGCAAATTTTGTCTGCTAAATGAACTAGTGTAGCCCACAGCCATATCCCATAGCCACATCAGGACCTACCATAAGGACAACTCAGAGTATGTTATTCTGTTCTTCTGAAATAGACTACATTTTCTTCATATCATGTTTCTTTAGACCGGTCTAAAATAAATAATGGATTTATTGTTATGGTGTAGGCTATATTTCATGGATTTATTAGACTTTTAAAATGTAGATGTTCCAATGGTCTGCATCAGTGGCTTGTAGGCTATGTGTGGAAGCCAGGAGATGCTAAATGTGTTTATGTTAATTAACTGTAAATTACCGTGAGACTGACACTTATTTGCTTGACCATCACCGCCACAGCCCTCCTACACACATGCATTGCATATTTCCTAACTCTCCCATGCCTTTGCTTTTGCCGGATGCACGATTACAAAGCACAAACACAGACCCACTATGCTTGTTTCATCCCTTTTATTCTGTTCTGGCTGAATGCTGAAAGCCAACATTGTGCTGCTGGATGTTCTCCTGCTCGAGTTGTGACATAATCTAACAAATAAAAACTGTAAAACGTATAAAGTTTGTCTCTTACCTTCTCACTCACAGAGACAGAGGTTGAGCCGGGTTCGGGGCCAGGAGGAGAACGATGGGGAGGAGGGGGGAGATGGGGCCACATGGGGAATAGGGAACAGTGGGGCAGGGGAGGAGAGGGGAGATGGGGGGCATCATGGGCAATAGAGAACGGTGGAGCGGGGGACAGTGAAAGGCAGCCACTGGAGGGGGACGGAGACAGGGATGGGGGGACGGAGGGGAACACAGAGGGGTTACAGCCCGAAGAGGAGGAGCTAGAGGAAGAAGAGGAGGTCTCCTTCAGTCCCTTCATAGTGCCAGGTGAGCGTAACCTTACAAACACATTTACAAACAAGGAACCTGTTGCTATATTCTGATGATATTGAGCCTGGTTCCTCTCAAGGTTTCTTGCTGCTGCTTCTTGCTCTTTGTAGATTGAGGACAGGTTACTGTAAAGCTCTTCGTAGATTGAGGTCAGGTTACTGTAAAGCTCTTCGTAGATTGAGGTCAGGTTACTGTAAAGCTCTTCGTAGATTGAGGTCAGGTTACTGTAAAGCTCTTCGTAGATTGAGGTCAGGTTACTGTAAAGCTCTTCGTAGATTGAGGTCAGGTTACTGTAAAGCTCTTCGTAGATTGAGGTCAGGTTACTGTAAAGCTCTTCATAGATTGAGGTCAGGTTACTGTAAAGCTCTTCGTAGATTGAGGTCAGGTTACTGTAAAGCTCTTTGTGACTACTCTTGCACTTTGTGATTGATGATTGAAAAACCAAGGTGCTGCTCCCTCCATCCTCAGGAGGGCACTGTGAGCGTGTGCGCTGGCTGGTGTCATGGCCTCTGTGCCTGCTGCTCTGCTGCACTGTACCCAACTGTGTCCTGCCTCGCTGGAGCCGCTGGTACCTCCTGACCTTCCTGGCCTCCACACTCTGGATCGCAGTCTTCTCCTACCTCATGGTCTGGATGGTATGACTACAGATCACACATACACAAGCTCACACATAAAAACAAACACATGTTCCTACACATACAAATGGGATTTGATCATGTTGATAAGAATGTAACAGCTTTATAATAACCCTGTCACCAAATGCCCTCTATGCTCCCAGGTGACCATTATCAGTTACACGCTGGGCATCCCTGAGGTGGTGATGGGCATCACCTTCCTGGCAGCTGGCACCAGCGTACCGGACTGTATGGCCAGCCTGATCGTCGCACGACAAGGTAGTCAAATTCTAATTAATCTGTGTGTGTTGTGACGTTAACCTTTTTTGTTTGTTTTGTACCGTATGAAGGACATGCCTGTCTAACAGTACGCCTTGTTTTGACTGGTGTGTGTGTGTGTATTGTAGGTATGGGGGATATGGCTGTCTCTAACAGTAGGCCTTGTTTTGACTGGTGTGTGTGTGTGTATTGTAGGTATGGGGGATATGGCTGTCTCTAACAGTAGGCCTTGTTTTGACTGGTGTGTGTGTGTGTATTGTAGGTATGGGGGATATTAACAGTAGGCCTTGTTTTATATTGTAGGTATGGGGGATATGGCTGTCTCTAACAGTAGGCCTTGTTTTGACTGGTGTGTGTGTGTGTGTATGGGGGATATTAACAGTAGGCCTTGTTTTGATGTGGGGATATGGCTGGGGGTGGCTGTCTCTAACAGTAGGCCTTGTTTTGACTGGTGTGTGTGTGTGTGTGTGTGTATTGTAGGTATGGGGGATATGGCTGTCTCTAACAGTAGGCCTTGTTTTGACTGGTGTGTGTGTGTGTATTGTAGGTATGGGGGATATGGCTGTCTCTAACAGTAGGCCTTGTTTTGACTGGTGTGTTTGTGTGTGTATGGGGGATATGGCTGTCTCTAACAGTAGGCCTTGTTTTGACTGGTGTGTGTATATTGTAGGTATGGGGGATATGGCTGTCTCTAACTCCATTGGCAGTAATATCTTCGATGTGCTTCTGGGACTTGGGTTCCCTTGGTTCCTGCGCACTCTGGTGGTCGACTACGGATCAGTGGTAGGGACAGATTTTTTTTGCGTGTTGATTCGTTTCTGTGTGGCTCTGGTTGACAAATGTTCATCAACCAAAAAGCTAGGTATTGTGTCTTTGAGGTTGCCAGATGTGCATCTACATAAAGAGGTTGTGTTTTTATGGTTGGCAGGTGTATATCAACAGTAAAGGCCTGGTCTATTCAGTTGTTCTGCTGTTGGGTTCAGTGTTCCTCACTGTGAGTATCACTGTAATATCTTTTAAAGTTATTTGCATAACCATATCTGACTGTATATAGTACTTTTCTGCTGCTCTAATCTTCTCTGTCCACCTCTCACTTCTTTCTCCATTTCTCTCTATCACTCTCTCTGCAGGTCCTGAGTGTTCATCTGAACCGTTGGTGGTTGGACCGCAGACTGGGTCTCTGTCTCATGATGCTCTATGTCATCTTCCTACTCTGCTCGGTCGGCTTCCAGCGACTGTAGGCCAGGTTCCCAGACATTTTAGTATGATTATTATGATACTATTTGATGTGATGTTTTCACTTGTTGACATTATTTATCAGTTGTATGTGTACGGGTATTTAGTTACGGTTCATTTGCATTTGAGACATTTATGAATATTGTTATTGATGGGAAACCTCACATTTTATCTTTGAATAATGTTTCAAACTGGATCTTTTACATAGTTTTATACAGAGCAACTAGAGAAATGTGTGATATCCGAAGATGACCAGTCGAGAACATCCACTTCACACAATGAATTTATAATGTATTGAATTTCTATCTACAGTTTAGTTACTTGATGACAATGATGAATCATATTCTTTAGAGTGAAAGTGTTAAAAGGCCCAGTGCAGTCAAACTTGATTTTCCTGTTTTTATATATATTTTCACACTGCGTTTGGAATAATACATTTCAACAGTATGATAATGCCCTTTTAGTGTAAGAGGTGTTTGAAAAGACAGTGGGATGGAGTTTTGGCCTGCCTGGTAAATTACTTTAAGACCTATTACAAAGAGTTCCAAACCTATTTTTGACCATTGTTTAAATTGAAAATCATTGTAAGGTACTTAATTGTTACCCAGAAATGATTTGATATTGAGATAAAAACAATGCATTGGACCTTTTAAGACCCAATATTGTATTGCTTGTAGGAGTGCCACAGCAGTAACCATACTCTGCTAATCATATATAATTGTATGCTTGTAGGATGACTCATGTATGTAGACTGAACAAAAATATAAACACATGTAAAGTGTTGGTCCCATGTTTCATGAGCTGAAATAAGAGCCCAGAAATGTTCCATATGTACAAAAAGCTTATTTCTCTCAAATGTTGTTTATCCCTGTTAGTGAGCATTTTATCAATTTTAGCCAAGATAATCCATCCACCTGACAAGTGTGGCACATCAAGAAGCTGATTAAACAGAAGGCCACTAAAATGTGCAGTTGTCACAACACAATGCCACAGATGTCTCTAGTTTTGATGGAGTGCAATTGGCATGTTGAATGCCCAGAGAATTGGATGTTCATTTCTCTACTACAATCGGTCTCCGTCATTTTAGGGAATTTGTCAGTATATCAGTCAGGCCTCAAAACCGCAGACTGTCTATGGTATTTTGCTGATGTCGTGAACAGTGCCCTGTGGTGGCAGTGGGGTTATGGTATTGGCAGACATAAGCTACGGACAATTTGAATGCGTGAAAAGATCCTAAATCCCATTGTGAGGCCCATTTTTTTTTTTTTTGGTATCTGTGACCAGCAGATACATGTCTATTTCCGGTCATGTGAAATCCATAGCTCACAGCCTAATTTATTTAAATTGACTAGTTTCCTCATATGAACTAACTCAGTAAAATCTTTGAAATTGTTGCATTTGTGTTTAGCATGTTTTATTCACTCACTGTTGGACTGATGATTGCACTGTTTTCATTGCTGTAAATACTTCAGAGCATTGTTTCTGTTTAGAGAATGAGTGAGTGCAATAAATACCACAGTCTGTGCAATAATTCCTTTTGCAGTCTCCCTCCTTTAAAATGTACCCCTCCCTGAGTTTCTTGTATGAACAGAAGCTTGGGAATGTCCGCTTCCCTAAGACACAGTTAGCGGATACATGGACATTTTAATAGGGCAAAAGCAGTTTCAATACAAAAAAAGTAAATAAAAAATACATTATTTACCATAAAACACTATGGAGAACATCACAAAAGAAGAAATCAATGTCACTAAAAACAAATAGAAAAAGTCATACAGTACTGGAATCGAGTAATATATACCGGTACTTTACAAAATTCAACTAGAAAAAAAATCCCCTGCCCCATGGAATATCAAGTGATTATAAAAAAAGTAAAGAATTGTGTGTGTGCAGTCGTACTCAAGTACAGGTGCAAGTCTGCATGCAATGTGCCTCGCTCATTGTGGCACAGATATGAACAGCTACATAAACCATAAAGATGATAGCTGACAAATGTTCAATAATGTTAGGTTGAAAATCAGACCCGGCAGTAAGATGTGATTCAGTCACGATAGAATGACTATGGTTACCTCCCAAAAGGCACCCTATTGGACCCTGGTCAAAGGAAGTGCACAGTAAAGCGGATAGGGTGTCATTTGGGACATCATATGGACCTTGGCACCAGAGGTTCCTTAAAATGTTTTGTCGTTGCAGAACCTTTGAGATAAATGTTAAAACATCCAAAAGAAGTACACAGACAAAACTTCACTACAAAAGTCCACTATTAATATCCCTCAATGTGATCATATTTTGAAATCCTTAAATCCATACACTTAAGTAAAAATAGATAATTTGGCAACAAATTAAGCACACTGCCCGTCTTCGCAGTCCACACCATATAAAGGAGACGGGGGAAGTTGAGCTGGGGAATAGTTAGCGAGAGAATCCTTTTTTTCTAATGTGAACTCTGTAGAGTGGTTACCAGGGTTACGGTGGTCTCTGCAGAGTGTGTAACAGTCCAGGTGAGTTTACAGCCGCGATAGAAGGAAAGACAGCAAGGGTCGTGAGTGGACTCCCTCCTCTCCCTACCTCCTGGTCATTGGGGGGTGTGGACCAGGGTGAGGGCTACTGTCGTTGAATGAGGTGGTAAGGTGGGGTCCCCTGGCTGAGGGCAGGGTGGGTTACTCTGGGGTGGCCCCAAAGACACTGATAACTAATCGCTATTCATCCTCTGTGGTGGGGCTCTGCTGCTTGTATATGGATGCCTTGTCCTTCAGCAGCGCCAGGCAAAGGTGACAACTCCAACTCCCTGGAAACAGAGAGAGAGTGATTAATACAGGTAAACTCACAAGTACAACATCATCATAGTAAATGTGGGCTTCATTGAAGTCATAGAGGAGTTGTGGTTAAACTATCATACCTTCTGGGGGCTCAGTCATAGGAGGCTTGAGGCAGTACATGTGGTATCCTCGATCACAGTCATCACAGAACAGCAGCTGGTCCTGACAGATAGAAACAGAGTGTGAGGAGACAACGAAAAGGAGAAGTATGAAAAGGCAGAGGTGGAGCAGCACTCACGTCGTTCTCTGAGGTACCACAGACGTTGCAGCACTTGCACTCGATACACTGCCAGCGGTACGTCTTCACAGCTGCCATCATCACATCTGTGAACTGCAGGCAGGATGGGTGACCTGAAGGGTGACAGTCACAGGTCTGTTATCAATTACTTACCAACCTGGGTAAATAAAGGTTGAAATACATCCACAGAACACTGAAACAGAGCCAGACTAAGGAGTTACAGTGCAGCACTGCTAACATCAGTTCGGTTGTTAACATTCATGAATTTTGACGATGCTAACTCCTGGCTGTGGCAGAAATAAATAATGGATTATTGTTGATTCTGTCACCATGGGCCTTCAGATAACTTAAGGTAAGGGTAATTCCACCCAAATATAGATTTTGCCTGAACTATCCCTTTCATGGAAATGTGGGACATTGGTGGGAGGTTCCTACCCGAGCGTCCGCAGTCTGAGCAGGACACCAGCTCCTCTGACTGGCCGGTCTTCTGGTTGTGGGCAGAGTCTCCCAGACAGAAGTCGCAGTAGTCGTTGGGCAGGGCCAGACCATTAGGGCCTTTCTTAGGAGCTGGGATAAGAGAGGAAACGTAGAACAATGATAATGAAAGACAATACACTCAACCTGCCCTACAAGACCAACATCGCACTGAAACTACAGTAGCGAGACTAACTTTGTAATAGTTTGACTCGCTCTTGAGGTGTGCTTCATTTAGCTTTGGGTATGCACTTTTGGGACTATTCTATTGATTCCATTGTTGTAAATGAAGTAGTAAACTGTTAAGACATGCATTTGACTCAGGTCTGGTATCATGAGATAAGCAGGAGTGATTCTAGATCTATAATAGAAATGTGACCAGCTCTATAGTAGACTGTGACTCATGATTCTAGCTGCTATCATTCCAGACAATGACTCACTCTTGTGTTCCTCAGGCTGGCGCCGGGGGGGAGGGGACTCTATCTCCTCTCTGTCCTCCCCCTCTTCCTCCGCCAGATGGGAGTGTGTGTAGTGGTAGCTCAGGCCCGGACGGTTCTTATAGCGCTTTCCACAGACTGCAAACACACACAGCATTATGGAGTAAGTCATCACACACACACAACAGAATTTACATGAAATAAATGTATACTCACTGTCACAGGCGTATGGTTTGTCCTGCTCCTCCAAGGCTGCAGCAGCTGCCTCCATTTTCTTCTTTCCATTTCCCACTCCACGGCCCTTGGACTTGCCCTTCCCTCGTCTCTTGGGGGTCTCATCCTCAAAGTCCTCATCATCCAGATCATCCAGGTAGTCATCGTGGTCCAGCACCCTCTGAAAGCAGAGTTCAAGATAAGACAGGTGCACTGACAGAGCATTGGGAGCAACGCAAACCTTTTTGTAAAGGGTATTAGGAATCTGCAGCCTCGTTTGTAAAAATGTACTTAAAAAAAAACTTTGGTTCATTGATCTAGGGGAGGTCAGAGGTCCCATCTAACCTTGCGGATGCGTCCAGAGGAGGTGTGGCTGGAGACTGTGGCGGCCACGGGTTCAGGTGTGGCTGGGTTGTCCTCCGGGGCACGGGGGTCTGGCGGGCCCCTCCTCTCCAGGGGCTCCCCCTTCAGCAGGGCCTCCAGGCTGCTGCCGTCCACCGTTCCCACAACATCCCGTTTCAGACCTAGCTCCAGCTCCGCTACACACAGAGACAGAGACCGAGAGGCTTATTCAAAACTGAGGAGGCAGAAGACTAACAGGCAGCACTACGCCCTCTGGCATATAAAGAACAGATAAAAACCCATAGGATGAGGAAATGTACCTGATTTGATAGGTGGGAAGGCCAAACGGGGGTCCTCAGGAGGGTGGGACCGCCGTCTCTTCCTCCAGCGTCGAGACGGATAGCTATACAGCTGCCCAGGAGCCATGCCTGATCAAAACATAGATGAATAAATGTTTATCATTAAAGTGTGCTTTTGAGGGAGTGAATGTGTGTGCACACGTCTTTGCTACAGACCTGCACTCCGGTGTCTCTTCTCCATCCAGATGTAGCAGTTGCTTTGAGCAACACCCGTCTGAGAGTCGATGAAAGGCATAAGGATGCTCCTTTCCGCACACAGACGAGCATTGTAGCTGTGGCACTGTTCCATAGCATCCTTGTAGTACTGCTCCCCGAGCCTGAAACAAGAAAACACACTCATGCTAGAGACTAGAAATTATCATAGTCGTTATTCTAACCATTTCAAAACGAATAATCCTGTATAGTTGTACAGGACCCACCCGTTCACTGTAATATTACAGGATAACACTTGGCTACTATAGCGAACAATACAGAGACGGCAGGTAGACAATGAAGAACCGCAGACAGGCTGCGCTTCAATGGTTGGCAAGCTAGCTACGCTGGTCTCAGTGAAAGATGGGCCTATCTATAAAGCCAGCTACGTAGCTATTAGTTAACGTTAGGTGCAATTTATATTTACACCATAATCTTCGTAGACCGTTTATGAACTTCCGTATTGTAATCAAACAGATTACACTAACTTAAAATGACAATCGTGTTCAATTGAAACGCTGTCTAACATAAGCTAGCTAAACTTGCTAGCAAGAGAAACAATAGCTATAGCTAGTTGGCTAGCTACGTGTAGCCAACGCTTTGCTGTAAAGATTGGGAAAAGTCATGTTCTACATAGTTTCCAATACATTGTAAACTCCTACGTCGGGACATAAATCTCTTAGTGTAAAATGCACCTACTCGTTTAAAAAATAAAGTACAACTTACACTTTCACAACACTATCTACGGCCGCCGCCATGTTTGCTCAGTGCAGTTGTCAAAATATCCACTGCGCCTGCGCGTGTAGCTGGGTTCAAGATACGTTTCCACCTTATCAAAATAGAAGGTCCCCTTTTGAGCATTCTCATGTAAACTTGAACACATTGCAGTGGAAAAATCATTGTTTGAACAATGGCAACTGAAAATACGAAAATAAATACAACAATAAGCAGATTGAGAAATAATTATTTATTGACAAGAATAGTGTGAGAATCAGAATGGATGACTGATAATCATTGAAGTGCCCAATATCATCATGTCTTTGGAAAACTCCACTATAAAATAAGGAGTGATTCAGTAGAATACCAAACACATACAGGACTGAGCAAATTATCAAATTAAATTACAGTAAGCAGCTAGCTACATTAATAGTCATTGTAGAATAGATAATTTTGTAATATGAAGATGAGAGCGATGGGGAGAGAAATCAATCTTCAGTCAGTCTTCAATCAGATTAGATCTTGACCACTTGGCCGGCCACACAGGGACTGACTCTCTTCCCATCTATCGATGGGGCGCTCCTCTGGATGAGCAGCCTGCCATAAGTCCCTCCCACCTGGCCCTTGGTCAGGCGTCCAGGATTGACACACACGCAGCCAATCACATCCTGTGAAAAATATATATTTTTTAGCTTCATTGTAAATATGTGAGTGAGTGAGAGAGAGAGAGAGAGAGAAAGATGCAAAGAGAGAGTGTTTCCACTGTGTGAACCAGCTATGTTGTTCACCTTGATGAAGAAGCGTAGCTCGGAGGGGACGATGAGCACATCGGGACTGAGGGGCATCTGGCCGTAACCCTGGAACTTCTCATAGTCCATGTTCACCTCCTCCACAGGCGGGTACAAGGGGTAGTAGCTATATATTGAACACAGAACAGGGAAGAAATTAATTATTCTTGCCCTCAAACGAGTTCAAGAACAATAGCCAGAAAGTGACATAATTACTGTGTGGACACAGGATAGTAGTGTGTGGAATCTATGCCCTTTAAGCTAAACACTCCCCCCATTATTTTGGCCATGTGATGTCACATACAATTCAGCTTTTATCTCCTAATGTGTAACATGTTTGATATTTTTGAACATAATGGAAATAAGTTATTTGTGTTATCCTAGAAAAAACATGTTATGCATTGTGTCCACATTTGTGGTTGTATTGTGTTTTTAAATTGTAAAAAAATAAAATCAATCAATCCCTTAGACCCCTCTGTCCCTGCGCTCACTCACTTTCTCTGGGTCAACATATGCTTCAAGATGCGTGAGAATCTGTCCGAGCCAGAGGCACTGAAACAAAGAACAGTAGGACCTCAAACACTTTGATCGAAGGAGCAGTCATGTTAAGCAACATACATCTGTGACCACCAACGAGATACAATGTAGAGGTTTGGAACCGAACACACATGCACTCACCAGCTGATCTCCTCTGCTCCCATGTGGAAAAGGATGTCTGTAGAGGTCAGGCCAAAGGTCACACCATCGATGAGCAGGGTGCAGGGGTCAGGCACCAGGGTCATACGCTGAAGAGCCAATGAAAAGAAACAAATGTAACATTGAAGTAAGGCATGCTGTTTTTCTATGACCGAATACTTTTTGTATGATAAAACATTCTAGATTCTGAGTGACAGCAGGTGTCTCAGTTCTGAATGACATCATGTAGGCCATTTCACCTTTGCGTCATCCTTGCTGAGGTCCGGCAGGATGAAAGGGGGTTGTGGGTAAATGAAGTGATGGTGGACATCTCTCTGGGAGGGAACAAATACTAACCGACATCCAACTCTGAGGAGGAAGCAGAACTGTGTTTACAACAGAAAGGGAAGAGTTTGAGCTAATGCGGTTGGTATGTAGGGGGTCAAATGAAGCAGTGTGGGTGTAGTAACAGTGTGGTAAATAGGTCAATATAAAGTCATATTTACCCTTTGGTGCCTTCCACAATGCTTCCCACACATCTGGAGAAGATGGCATCAAACGTTTCCGTCACCAGAGATTTCTGTCACACACAAAGAAAGAAAAAACAATCAACTTCTGATAGAAAATGCAAGTCAACATACTAGATATTGAAAAATAACTTGAGTCAGTAGCCAAGACAAAGAGAATGAAAAGGTACCTCTATCTGCTCATGTTTGGAGTCCACAAAGGGTCCCAGCTGTGGGTTAGAGAGGAGATGTGAGGGACAAACATACAAATTCAGCCAAAGGGCAAAAAAGTGTGTCAGTGACTGAGTGTGACCTCGTGAAAATATGCAAATTCTACTGACCAGTATGCAAACGTCAGGGCGGTCCCTGGCGATGACGTTGATGAGGTCCACCAGTGGGTCAAAGGTCAGGCCGTCAGAGGGGGTGTAGGGACCACAGGCCACCATCACCAAAAACTGCTCTGGAACTGCGCGACAGCAGGGACGTTAGGGAGGGGGGTCTAAGAGAGCTGTCAGAGGGGGTGTAGGGGCCACAGGCCACCACTACCATCAGTTGCTCTGGTACTGTGTTAGAGCAGGGACGTTAGGGTGTGTAAGTGTGTGTGGTGCATACTCAGTTCTCTTCCTTACCATCAGGAATGTCCATGTCCATTTCCTGTTTGATGGGAGTTGAGTAGAATGGGAGAGGGACACCCTAAGAGATTGAAAATATCAAACAATTAAACAAAGAAACAAGAACTTAAAAGTCATACTGGTCAGCTTGAGAATCTCCAACAGAGCTTTTAGTCCTGGAATGGGCTTGATCAGGACCCAGGAAATCAAACAAAGGTGTTTTAGAAGAATCCCACTGACCTCAAAGAGTTTAGATGCCACAAACTTCCTCCCTGAAGTATTCATCCCCTCCATGACGACCACCTGTCCAGGGAAGAGTGAGTAGTCTCTGAGTTCAGACAGGTCTACTGGCACCTGCCGCCCACCCTGATCAGGCCCTGCCTCCAACAGCACCGATTGAGAGTTAAGCTTCCCATTACTGTCACAGCACACCTGTCCCAGGACAATCACACTGTCCTACAGACAGAAAGAGAGAAGAGAAATTAACACACATCCCCACACAGCAGTAAAAGTAACAGGGGGAACATACTGTGTGAGAGTGACTGGTAGGCAGTGAGCTGCCTGTAAGTACCTGAGCAGGAAGAGACACAGGTGAGAACTCTTCTATGTTGAAGTTTGTCCTCAGTTCCTCTCCCAGCTCCTCAATCTTCTCGGTCAACACTGGCAAAGACAACATTCACGTCGGCACATAAAAAAATGAAATAGAAAGTCCAAAAACAACACTAGTGATCTAACAGTCAAGATGAATGAAAGATGAGGAATAAGGAAGTAGCTGTGTCATCACAATCCTACTATAATCCAATAGTAGGATGTTTAAAATAACTATCGCAGTTGTAGTTTTGTTGCTTACCGTTGCGGACGTCCCTCAGCCTTTGGAACATGTACTTGTAGTTGTTAATCAAAGAGTCCTCTGATCCCTCTAGGAGCTCCAGCTGAACCCCGTTCGTCTGCCCTTTCCTCCCTGCCCAACGTGTGCCCTGGACGGCCCCAAATGTAGACACCACCTCCCCCCGACCTCCCCGCTGACTGTACTTCTGAGAAGGGGTCACACTGCAGAGAGGAGGAGGACACATTTGGGGATAAGGCATGGGTGAGTGTGTGTGTGTGTATTCACAGATGATTGTAGCGGTGTATCCATGTACACTACATGACCTAAAGTATGTGGACACCTGCTAATCAAACATCTCATTCCAAAGTCACGGGCAACAATATGGAGTTTGTCCCCCCCTTTGCTGCAATAACAGCCTCCACTCTTCTGTGAAGGCTTTCCACTAGATGTTGTAACATTGCTGCGGGGGCTTGCTTCCATTCAGCCACAAGAGCATTAGTGAGGTCGGGCAATTAGGCCGGGCTTGCAGTCAGCGTTCCAATTCATCCCAAAGGTGTTTGATGGGGTTGAGGTCAGGGCTCTGTGCAGGCCAGTCAAGTTCCTCCACAATGACCTCAATAAACCATTTCTGTATGGACCTCTTTGAGGTCTGAAACAGGAAAGGGCCCTCCCCCAAACTGTTGCCACAAGGTTGGAAGCACAGAAGCGTTTAGAATGTCATTGTATGCTGTAGCGTTAAGATTTCCCCTCACTGGAACTAAGGGGCCGCGCCAGAACCATGAAAAACAACCCCAGACCATTATTCCTCCTCCACTCCACTGCTCGAGTCCAATAGTGGCAAGCTTTACACCACTCCAGCTGAAGCTTGGCATTACGCATAGTGGTCTTAGGCTTGTGCGCAGCTGCTCAGCCATGGAAACCCATTTCAGGAATTTCCAGATGAGAAAAAATAAGAAAAGTGCACACTGCTCTTGATAGTATCACTGCTCTTTAATAAGCTTTACGTATCAGCATAAAAAAAGGTTATTAAAGAGCAGTGATACTATCAAGAGCCGTGTGCACGTTTCTTATTTTTTCTCATTTTATTCAACTGTTACCATGCACCTGCAAAAAAAAACAGCTCAGATGTGGAAGTGCCTTTTGAATTATGAATATCGAGACTAACAGTTAATGTGCTGAAGTTGCTTCCAGAGGCAGTTTGGAACTCAGTAGTGAGTGTTGCAACCGAGGACAGACTATTTTTACGAGCCACACGCTTCAGCACTCAGAGGTCCTGTTCTGTGAGCTTGCGTGCCTACCACTTCACGGCTGAGCCGTTGCTGCTCCTAGACATTTCCACTTCACAATAACAGCACTTACAGTTGAATGGGGCAACCCTAGCAGGGCAACATTTGTACGAACTGACTTGTTGGAAAGGTGGCATCCTATGACAGTGCCACTTTGAAAGTAAGAGCTTCAGTGGGGGCATTCTACTGCCAATGTTTGTCTATGGAGATTGCATGGCTGTGTGCTCGATTGTTTTACACCTGTCAGCAACAGGTGTGGCTGAAATAGCAGAATTCACTAATTTGAAGGGATGTCAACATAGTTTTGTATATATAGTGTATGTAGTTGTGTGTGGTGTACCTGGGGAAGAAGCTGGCCGAGCACATCAGCAGGCCAGGGCTGGCTATAAGAGCTGCACTCCTCTTAGACTGGGGGTGTTCTGGGGTGGTCAGGGCACGCTTCTGAGAACCCTAAAAACACAGAGCAGAGATAATGCTTTGTACAACACATATCAACAGAGACATACACTCAACAGACAGTTTATTAGGCACACCACTGGCGGTGAAGGGGATGTCCAACCAGTTACTAGATGGGTATACTTAATAAACTGTCCAGTGAGTGTGTGTAAAATACCTTAGCTGGGGTGGAATAGGAGTCCAGAAGACTCTCCTCTTCTTCTTCTGCTTTGATTCTGGAAAGGCAAAGTTAAGGGACAGCACCAAACTGTTCAAACATATAAACACACACTAAAATATTTCTTAAGCAATCCTATGCGAAACATTTAACACTAAGATAGAGATTGTGTGTGTATAAACTGTAGAGGATACAGGTCATGCAGCGAGTTGATATCCCTGGTTCTGTTGTGTGATTCCTCTCGCTTTGCGATGGCCGGTTTGGCCTTGTATTTCTTGTTTAGAACCTGCAGCAGCGCAAGATCATTCAACAATGAACACCAAGCGAGTGTGTGAGTGAGAAAGGGGTCATATGTGTCTTTCTCCCACCTCATGCTCAAACTGCTCCAGTGTGTTCAAACTGAGTTTCAAGCCTCCCTTGGTGGTGCTGAAAGCCACCCACTCCAGGACTATCTCATGCCCCTGCAACCTGTTGCACAGACACTGCTCCAACACTGGAAAATAAGTAGTAAGCCAAATGACCAGTGATCTTGGCATACTAACAAAACATTAGCAAAGCAAGTTCGTTTGTTAGCTTAATGGGATAAGACCGAGGGAAGAAAATTGCACTTACTCTTGTCCAATATGTCGTCTCCACAACCAATGTCGAACGTGTTCAGCTCCGATTTGATTCTATCTGCATTTACTAATGCCATTGTTTTACAAATTAACTGAGCCAATTAACGTGTGGAATATCTGATAGAGGGGGAAAAAACTACAAATAAAACAAGATAAACCAGCCAACTACTGCCAAGAACAATGTTGTGATAGTTAATAAGCCTGCTAGCTATTTTCACAGCCTTGCTACCACTTCCGACATCATTATGATTCCCAAATACTCGAACAACCAACTAAAAGTTGACTAGCTAACAGTTATACGACAACCAACAATAACTTGATTAATAATAATAGTTGGGAAACTACCATTACCTTTCCGTATTCTCATCGATTTTGCCGCGAAATTTCGTCGCAGATGTTGGCGGCCGGATTAGACGTCACAGATCAAACCCTAGAGCTACAAAACGAGGAGCTCGGTGTATTTGCCAAGCTGCACTGCCATCTACTGTTTATTTTGATAGTGACGCTTAATGTTTAAATACATTAAATACATGAATACAGAGGAAAAGAAATAGAAAAATTTGTCTCGCTGTGTCTTCCAGTTTTAATTTACATTCACATCATAGAAACATACATATTTATATCGCACTTAATATCACAATATATAATACAAAACAAATACAATTAATTGACTGTTATAGTACAAGAGAACGAAACGTCAGCATGTTCAGATTTCCTTCCCACTTGCAAAGTTCTTAGGTCTGCTGCAGGTGAGTGTGTCCGCCTAAGAAACACAGTGGTAAACACAGGACTAGTAAATCGTATGCTCACATACCCTAGCCACGGCTACAAGGGTATTTATAATACTGAACTCAAGTCCAGCACATTTCAAAGCAGTAACACAGCCATAGTGTTAGACTTGGCCACTTATCATAACACAACATATCATATTATAAAATGTTTACATGGCATAATTTATTAGTGGACTTCCACAAATACTGTATCATAAGTGGCATGCCTGGATTTGAACCTTTATTTAAAGCTTGTTCATCACTGTCCCCTTTTCTTTGTATGTCAGATGGTCCAGCACCATCCTCAGACAATTACTTTATTTTTTGGTCTAATTCAAATTTCTGGATAAGGCTTAAAATACAGGATAAAATCTTGCTATGTCACATGATTGTGCAAAACACAGGGCCCTAGTATAATACACTGGACTCAACTCAACACCCTGGATTCACATCCCACTGACCTGTCCCCAGTAACACCTGCCACTAGGCACTACACGGCCAGCTGTGACTCTCTGTAGAGACTCATGGAGAGAGGCTGACAGCTCATAGGTGTCCTGCACCTAACACACACACACACACACACACACACACACACACACACACACACACACACACACACACACACACACACACACACACACACACACACACACACACACACACACACACACACACACACACACAGTGAGTCACCAGTCATATACTGTGAAATCGATCAAAATGTATTGTTTAGGCTCTTTCACAGTACAGTTATTGCAGTAGTTATGTAGCTACCATCATGCGGTCCAGACAGGCTGCTCTGAACTCCATGTTGGTGCTGCTGCTCACCACACAGCCTATAGATCTCAGCATCACACCCAGGGCAGAGCACATCTTCTCCTGAGCCTGGCAGACCGACAGACAGGCAGGCAGATCGACAGACAGGAAGACCGACCGAGAGATAGGCAGACCAACAGGTAGGCGGGCAGGCAGACCGACACACAGAGACAGACATATCGACAGAGAGACAGACAGGTAGGCAGAGAGACTGACAGACACACAGAGAGAAAACCAGACAGAGACAGACAGGCAAGAGAGACAGAGAGACATGCAGAGAGACAGAAAGTCTTGTTTGGGAAATGCCATACACATTATGATTAGAAGAGAATCTCTGATAGTGAATTTTGTGCAATGTGTATAGTCAGAGTACATAGTGTTTTACTTTGTGTATGTGTGCATGCCTGCGTAGGTAAGTGAGTGAGTGTGTATAAACTCCAAGTACAGAGCACTTGCCTTGTCTCTCAGCTGCTGGTCTTTCAGCGTGCTCTGCAGCAGTGTGTTCAGGGCTGCTGTCACCGCCTCCCTGTTGTACCTCAACACATCCTCCAGGTGGAGCTCTAACAGCTCCTCGCTGGCTGCAGGAAGACATTAAACTTTCAGCCAAACCACTGTGATGAGATGAGACACTGTAAATTGATATTTCAATGTCACCCTGGAGTGAACCACAATTGCTTTGAATGTCAGAATGCATGATTAAAATAACAATGAGGTCACTGAATTGGTCTTCTAAAGAAAGGGTGCTGACAGGTCAAGCATGTGGTTTATGGGTAATCACAAATATGCCACTCCAACAGTGTTGTTCTTTTGACTACTTATAACATCAGTACACTATAATGCAACATTGGGTTTTAAATTTAAACTCCACTCCAATCATTTTAACTAAGAGACAAACAGGAGTATGACTGTGGTCTGCTTCCTACCTCCTGAGCACAGTGAGCTGTAACTGTCTGTTAAATCATATTGTGACACTGAGTGAAACAATCCTGTGGTAAGAAATATACTCATTTTCTCCTTGAGTGAACCACAGCTTCATCAGTCAGGGTACTTAAATTAGAGCTTTTGTTTGTTGAGTTTATTTCCTCACCCATGAAGTCAGAGAGCTGGGAGTGGAAGGGGTCACTGTGCTGGAGGAACAGGAACAGAGAGAGGTTCTGATCCACAGCGGGGATCCATTCTGGCTCAGTTTCCTGACACTGTGCTCTGTCTATACTGTACACAGTGTCACTGCAGAGTGGATCTGTTGAGAGGTGGTAGCAAAGTAATGTTAATGTAAGACAGTGTTGAAAGAATGGCTGTTTGAAATTAGCAGATGGATTGTTAGCGTCATCACACAGTAAATGAGTTTGTCAGCAAGGCCCTAGTCGGAACATAATACTGCATACATAACAAGCTGTGTTCAGTGGACTGGATGTCATCATTTCTAAATATTTAGGTCATGCTGATGATAATAATAGGCAACATGCACTGAACACGTCTTTGCATAGTCACGCCTACTCAATGCTAAATTATGGAAATGTAGTTCATGCTCCATATAGTCATTGGTGAATGCAAATACTGAACAGTATTTGCAAAACAATTGTCCAAACCTGACACTGCAAGGAGTAGGTATTTAACCTGTGTATCAGGACATGTTTTACATTGTTTCTATGTTATAACAATATACTTAGATTTAAAAAATATATATATATAAAACACTTCATCATTATTAGATAAACAAATCAAATTTGATATATTATTTAATATTTTGCTTATCGCAGTACCTGAGGTGGTAGAGTGTGTTAGGGTACAGGTAAGCCCAGAGAGACCCAGCCCCTCCAGGGCCAGACAGGCAGGCAGCTGCTGTAGGAAGGCTGAGGGCCCCAGCAGGGGAAGGTTACTGGGGCTGTACAGCAGCACGTACCACTGGGGTTAAAGACTGATGGTTTAGTAGGAATAAGGGTCTACTGTCACTACTCAGACATCTTTCAAATGGCCTTATCTAAACAACTAGCCCCAAAGGCAAGGGGATATGAATACATAACACACAGTGTGTGATAGATAGATAAAGGATATCTGTATGCGTGTGACTCTGGTTGCCAGGTTGGGGTACTGCAACACACAGGGGGTGAGAACAGTGACTGGTAGGAGGTGCAGCTCCCCATACAGGCCTCTCTCCATGGCCTCAGGCGGGATAAGTAGAGGTAACCCACCTCCTAATACAGGGTGGACTCGCTGGCACCACGGGCCTGCTCCTACTGACATGGGAGGCCTGCAGGACCAACACACAGACACACACACACACCACATGCACATAATTACAATATGATGTACTGTGAATAAAAGAGGTCAACTGTTTCTCCAACCTATACGATGACAAGAGACATGGGAGTAATGCTGACTGCGTGATAGAAGAAGCAACGTCCATGATCACAGTCTGGTCCTTCAGGGTGAGTCTCTCTGCCTTCCCACTAAGAAAAACCAGAGTAAAACACATTAATAACATAATATTATTCCACAATACACACACATGAAATATATTCAGTGGCAGTAATAATAGAATATACCTAAAAATTCTCTGGTATGTTTCTCCTTCCAATTTAAATTTGAGGTGAATTTTCACCCCTGCGTTAGTCAGGCTCAGTTTGTGCAAGAAGCCCTCTGTGTGTGACCACACCTTACACCTGTCCAGTTTCACCTCACTGATCTGGAGAATAAAGGACACATACCCGACTCAAGTGTCACACCTTTCCATTTAGTTACATTAGTTTGCCCACTGTGCTCTGTGTGGTGGCTAAAATTAAAATTGTGCAGTACACTATTTTGTAGAGATACTCTCTTGTCTATTGTCAACTGACATGCTGACTAACAGGTGTACGTGTGGCTAAGCCTGGTGGGTACTGTAGTTCACCCACCTGAAAGGACAGAAGGAAGTGGAGAGGGCCATAGATTTCGGTGAAGGCACATAGTTCCTCTGGGTCAGGGGCAGGGCAGGGGGAGGGGCCCAGTCTCCTCCAGAACTCTAACACAATCCATTAGAGAGGAAGATAAACACAGGAACTCAGTTGGAAAACAGACAGAAAGCCAAGACACATTAAAGGGCATGACTTCTCACATACACCTAAAGAGCCTATGCACAAAGCTGTGGGCACAGTTGTGAGTTGATTGTGTGTGTGTGTGTGTGTGTGTGTGTGTGTGTGTGTGTGTGTGTGTGTGTGTGTGTGTGTGTGTGTGTGTGTGTGTGTGTGTGTGTGTGTGTGTGTGTGACCCTAAGTCAACCCAAAACAGGAACAACTTACCGTAACCTTCTGTGTACTACAAGTACTACCATGTGTCTAAATGATTCATACCCTTCCTAGTTCAGAACCCACCTTGTTGGACTTCTTCCACTGTGACTCCTGAGCACCAGGGTCCTGCAACTGCAACTGTACAAATAACACATTAGCTAGACCCACGGCTAGTCTAACCTGATGTTTTTTTATGATTTATAAAAGCTTCTAGGTAATTCAGACCTGTCCATACCTGTGCAGTTGACCACCTGGCCGCTGGGTGGCTGGCCCGGCGCGGCCCACAACAGGACCAGTAGTCCCCCTCCATCTACGACTAAGGACCTTTGTAGCCGTTCTCTCCCCCAACGGGAAAGTAACATCAGTGATTGTAAAACCTAACACAAAACAAACTATTATTTGGGATAAGTCAACTCAAAGACACATTGTGATACCTGAAGAAAATAACCCGTACTAGAGATTAGTTGTGTGGCGGTAGCTAGCTAGCCGCATGGAAGTGAAAACTGTGGCTAGTTAGCTAACTAGACAAGAGAAATCGGTCAATTTCGGTTTATATTTCAAAAAATGCACCTGTTGTATATGTTTCATCATCTTTACCGAGAGTTTCCGTCCCTAGCAGAGATGAGACAGGTGTGGGTGAATGCGGCTTGACAGACTTCAAAACATTTGCACGGCGCCTTTGATCCTTTCGGATTAAAATCTCGCGCCACAAATTGATGCGCTTCGGTTTTGAGGCACGTGCGAGGCACATCTTGCTGTCCCGCATCCGGTTATCTCGTGCTGCAATATTTTCAAATGACATATCCCGAGTTTATTTAAAACAAGAATAGTTTAATTTAGTATATGACACATTGTGTTCAGGGGTGATTTCATCCATTTTTAAAATCAGCCCTATCATTCGTGTGGGTCATCAAAGGGTCAAGGGACAATTACATGCTTTTAAATTAGTATATGAAAATGCACGCTTACTCCGTGACAACCATGGACACCTACATGACTCACTGCCAGACATTTGGGTAAAACTTGATATACTACCGAATTGTGATTTGCTTTCATTATAGGCCAACTCTTGCAACTCTGGTCTGTCCATGTGTATTGTGTAGTCTAATTACTCCTCTAATTTCCATCCTTAACTGCTTCTCTCCTTTACTCCCTGCAGAATACCTCTGTGGGTGGCACCACTGCTCCGCGCTGCTTCGCGCCCTAGGAGTGACCACGCACGGCGAAAAAAGGCCTACAAATGTATTCAGCGGAAACTGGTGAGGGAGATGCTGATCGTATCACAGCATTAATTGTGTGTATTTGTATTTATGATGGAGTATGCCCTCAGTCCACTACTCTACTACCACACATCTATAACCCAAAATCTGTGTGTACATGTGTGACCACGCACGGCGAACTGCTACCCCTGTTGGTATTATCTAAGTGAGTTTCAGTATATGGATGTTATCTGTTACTAGCAAGTTACCGATTTCATGAACCTTGTTTCTTAGGCTACATATGTTAATCTGGGCATATTTTAAAAAGGTTTTCTGGGATTTTTGATTGTTTTTATTGTTTTACTTGGAAGTTTATCAGAGGTAGACATGCCAGTGATATTTATGTTTGAGCTGATAGCACAGGTTGAGCTGCACACAGTGGACTTCCTACTAGGGCAAACCGCCTCAGTGCTAACAGTATGACTCGGGTTCACTTGCACATGATTACTGCAGACAACAGCTGTAGGCCTACAGCATCATTGCGCAAAATGGTACGCAGCATCATCTGGATATGTGTGCAACAAAAGGGCAACATTCACCTTCTGCTACCATTTCTGTCAAGCTGTCTACACATATAGTTTGATGCATACTTTGATTAATCAAACCTATGGACCACACATACCGCACTGTAACTGCCTCTGCAACGCAAACAGAATATACTCAAACAGAAGCCACACCTGCGTTGTATTGGCTGTGTGCTTAGGGTCATTGTCCTGTTGGAAGGTGAACCTTCTCCCCACTCTGAGGTCCTAAGCGCTCTGGAGCAGGTTTTCATCAAGGATATTTTCCTCAATCCTGGCTAGTCTTCCAGTCCCTGTTGCTGAAAAACATCCCCACAGCATGATGCTGCCACCACCATGCTTCACCGTAGGAATTGTGCGAGGTTTCCTCCAGACGTGACACTTGGCTTTCAGGCCAAAATTCCATCTTGGTTTCATCAGACCATAGAATCTTGTTTCTCATGGTCTGAGAGTCCTTTTGGCAAACTCCAAGCGGGCTGTCTTGTGCCTTTTATTGAGGAGTGGCTCCGGTCTGGCCACTCTACCATAAAGACCTGATTGGTGGAGTGCTGCAGAGATGGTTGTTCTCCTGGAATGTTCTCCTATCTCCACAGAGGAACTCTGGAGCTCTGTCAGAGTGACCATCAGGTTCTTGGTGACCCCCCTGACCAAGGCCCTTCTCCTCCGATTGCTCAGTTTGGCCGGGCGGATAGCTCTAGGAAAAGTCTTGGTGGTGCCAAACTTCTTCCATTTAAGAATGATGGAGGCTACTCTGTTCTTGGGGACATTCAATGCTGCAGAAATGTTTTGGTACCCTTCCCCAAATATGTGCCCCAAAACAATCCTGTCTCGGAGCTCTATGGACAATTCCTTCGACCTCATGGCTTGGTTTTTGCTCTGTCAACTGTGGGACCTTATATAGACAGGTGTGTACCTTTCCAAATCATGTCCAATCAATTCAATTTACCACAGGTGGACTCCAATCAAGTTGTAGAAACATCTCAAGGATGATCAATGGAAACAGGCTGCACCTGAGCTCAATTATGGGTCTCATAGAAAAGGATCTGAATACTTATGTAAATAAGGTATTTCAGTTTTTTTTTATATATATATATACATTTGCAAAAATGTCTAAAACCCAAGAAGACTTGTAGATTGATAAGGAAAACAATTAAATTGATCAATTTCAGTACAAGTCTGTAACGTAACAAAATGTGGAAAAAGACAAGGGGTCTGAATACTTTCCGAATGCACTGTATGTGGATGACACTCAACTACTTTTCTCCTTTTACCCTTCTGACACCTGGGTGGCGAAACGCATCTCTGCTTGCCTGGCAGATATCTCAGCGTGTATATCGTCACACCACCTCAAGCTCAACCTCGGCAAGATGGAACTGCTCTTCCTCCTGGGGAAGGCCTGCCCGCTCCAAGACCTCTCCATCACGGTTGACAAATCCACAGTGTCCCCCTCCCAGAGTGCAAAGAACCTTGGCATGACCCTGGACAACACCCTGTTATTCTCTGCAAATATCGCTCCTGCAGGTTCATGCTCCACAACATCAGTAGAGACCAGAGGTGGCGAGTACGACCCTACCTCACACAGGAAGCGGCACAGGTCCTAATCCAGGCACTTGTCATCTCCCGTCTGGACTTGCTGTTGCCTGGGTTCCTCGCTTGTGCCATCAATCTTGCAGCCCACCTGGTGTTAAACCTTACCGAGCTCTCCCATGTCACCCGCTCTTCGGCACACTCCACTGGCTTCCAGTCGAAGCTCACATCCACAAAACCATGGTACTTGCCTACAGAGCAACAAGAGGAATGGCCTCTCCCTACCTTCAGGCTATGCTCAAACCCTTCACCCCAACCTGAGTACTCTGTTCTGCCATCTTTGGTCTCTTGGCCCTCCCACCCTTACAGGAGGGAAGCTTCCGCTCAGCCCAGTCAAAGCTCTTCTCTGTCCTGGCACCCCAATTGTGGAACCAGCTTCCCCTGAAGCTAGGACAGCAGAGTCCCTGCCCAACTTCCAAAAACATCTGAAACCTTTCCTCTTCAAAGAGCATCCCACAGCCCCCCCTCCCCCAACTCCACATTAACTAACACTCACACTTGACTTTTTTCCCCTCACTATCACTGACTTTGCTGATAACTACTTTGAGGAAAAATGTACGTACTATGACTGAGATATGTGATTGTGCAACCGAACTATCTTAAGATGAATGCACTAACTGTAAGTCACTCTAGATAAGAGCGTCTGCTAACTGACTAAAATATAAATGTGTGTGTGTGAGTTAGTGTGAATGAATGATGCATTGAGGTCAGGGATGTTTGACCAGTGAGCACTGCACTTGACTGTAGGCCAATTGTATCTCTCCCATACATCTCCCCTTTACCCCGTACAGTATCACCATGGGGTGGGCTGCCAGAAGGGTGACGGTGGCCATCCCACTTATGTCTACCCATCAGAGCTGAAGCAGTTGATGCGCGCTGTGTTCCCAGAGGACGTCTGTGACTACCCTGACCCATGCCACGCACAGGTCAGACACAGAGGTTAAAGGTCAAATATGTATTTGAAGCAAACACCTTTGCTATGGGTTCTGCTCTTGACTTGGGTTGATATTCACACAAAGTTTATAATGGGTTATATCAGTAATGATTGCCTTTACTATTTAAATGTTATTATACATTATAGAATTCTGCTTCTGGCTTCTAAAAGTGCTCTGTTGTTTTCTGAGTATAAACACTCTTCTTCATGGCCTACGTGTGTAGGTGGTGCAGGTGACTATAGAGGACCTTCAGGGAATTGAGTCCTCTTGGCTGAAGAGGGCACTTACATAGTAACAGCATAGCTGCATAGCGACAGCATAGCTGCATAGCGACAACATAGCTGCATAGCGACAACATAGCTGCATAGCGACAGGCCTTGGTTTGTTTGTTAAGGGCCTTTAAAGTTGTTACCACAAGCACTGTTATTAAAGCATTTTATCCCTCATATTCAGACATCCATGTACTATGTGTGTTTTCGCTTTTGATGTATTTGATTCCAACAAAATCAAAATAAACTGGGAGAACAATAGGAAGTACTGTGGTTTTTAAGCAAATATTTACATATTACACATTGATCCAACTAAATAAACCAGTTTTAATGATATATAACAAGATGAATACATTTTTGTCAGGTCAAACAGAGAGATTTGATCCATCCTGTGAGTGATAACGTTGTTAGAGGACAACACTGAACTGGAGAAATATGTATTCAGTTACAGCTTGATGTCATGTTGGGTCCTCCATGCCTTCTAGTAGTATGTCTGCCACACCGTAAAAGAGAGGACTGCAGTATATGTCACTCAGAGAGCATACTACTGTTTCAATGTAGTGAAATTATGTTCAAATAGAACATGCAAACACAACTAGCCATACAGGCATTATTACTTTAAGTTTGGATACGTTTTATATTTACCAATAGAGCAGTCAGCATTGGGGACATAGTAGTAATGTTCAGAAGTCTGTATACAACTTGGGAGATAAAAATGTAAAATCAAAATGTGTTCTTTCAATTTCTCTATTCTTTCAATTACATAAAATGCTTTTTGATTTAAAAAAAAAACCCAGTGAGAATAGATAGCAGGCTTTTATGTTGGGATATACTTGACTTCCTGTCTTGAGCACATATGCTAGCGTCTGTGTGCAAATCAAAACCAAACCTCCATCACTGTATATAAGACAAGTATGAGGGACTTGCTGTGTGTTTGAGGCTATTCCTCTACCTACAAAATGTACTGTATGTTAATCAACATCATACTGATATTTCATATTTTTCAATTGCCAAGCCAATAGATGCAACGATCACTAAATTCCACTATGTTAACCAATCAGTCTCAGACGAGCATCTTTTACGGTGCCCCTTTACGCTAAATTAGTGGAGAGGTTAATAATGGAGAATACTCACTCAGGGATTTGATAACAAAGGCATTTCACCATCATGCACATGCACACACACACACACACACACACACACACACACACACACACTACATGATTTGGAAAGGCACACACCCGTCTACGGTACACAACATGTACGATAACGGACTCATTTCAACCATCAGGCAAACCCGGGGGTTTCCCCTCTATGTCTATGGGATGTAGGGTTTGAAGAAACTGGAGAAGGTGGAGCTCTATGGGAAAACACGGTTAAAAATAATAATACATTCTTTATTTTAAAACATATAGAACACATCTGTAATAACAAATAAAAGCTACAAAAAGGCAAGTGATGAAAAATGTTATAACAAATATACTAGTAATTTCATGTTTCAGCAGAATGTGAGCATCATTTGTGCGTTTTTATGCTCTGCTTTCATAATGCAGGCTAATCGTGCAACTTATCACCCCTCTTTCTCAGACCACTCCTGGTATCCTCCGGCATAGTTGACGGCCCTGAAACGAGAGTAGGAAGATGTCATCATTTACAAAAGTATCCCAAGGCATCAAACACAGTATACAGAGCAGTATTGTCCAAATGTACACTCATACTTTTGGAATCCAAGGCCTCGTGCCTTGTCTGTGGCCACGCCTCCTCGCCGGCCCATCTGACAGTGAAACACCAGCTCAGGGGTATCCAGGGGGGGTTTGGGCACCCCATATTTGGCCTGGAACTCAGCAGGGTCCAGCGCTAGGGCACTCTCCACTGTATCAACTGGGAGAGGAGACACAGGAAGTTTGCAATACAACTCCATTTAGAACGCAATAAATATACCTAAATAAGTAGCTCAATGACAACAGTAAATCAAACCTTTCTTGCTCATATTTGGCTGAATTACACCCATATAAATTGGGGTTCATTATGCTTCCAAAGTTTTGGACTCTGGACAGCAAATTCCAATTGAACCGGAGAGTGTAATTTTACTACAGGACTCCGACTGAAGCTCACCTGGAATATGGATTGATCCTGGAATGTGTCCTCTGTCTACCTCCTCTTTTGTCCTTACATCAACCACCAGAAGACCCTTGTTGCTCTTGGTCAGGAGGGCCTTAAGGTCAGAGTAGGAGATATCCTTATCTGTGGAGAGGTGATTCACAGCGAACTTCATGTTGCTTCCTGGTACTAACCATAACCTCTCTTTGAGGAAACAAACTTGTAAGAAAATAACATGTATTCTACTACAGAGTCAGACAGTGAGAATGCAGAAGTTGCACCAAAATATTACAGTAGAAATGTGCTGAGTCACTGTACAGTACGATACCATGCCCAGCCACTTTCAAACCCCACATAGCCTATCAAATCAACCTGGCGTTACACTGACAAAAATCAACGATTGACATTTGATCCAATGTATATTGTCGTATTATGGCTCACAAAGACAGATGATCAGTAACGATCTAGTAGTACTGCGAACTACACAAAGAAGGTAAATGCAGAATACAATCGTGGCATTTGCACTTACCTGAGTTTGCCATCTTGTTTACTGGTGCGTATTTGAATGGAATATTGATTGTTATGTACCACATTATTTCCTCATTCGTTCCAAGAAGATTTTTTGAGCGGTAACCATTGGACGAAATTCTTAAAAAGGAGGGACTTATGACAGTATTGTAGCTATAGCCAATCAGACCGATTCTTCATCTTCAACGGTTCATCTTACTCAAGTTTCAAAATAAAAGTTGCATTACTGTTATAGGACATCACTTTATTACTTCCAGCAATATTCATTGAGTTTCATCAACATATTATGTTCCTTCCATTAAAAACAATCAGTCACACAAACTCATCATGTAAACACTTTTATTCTAAAAACAATTGCTTTTGTTATTCATAAGTCAGTTTGATTTATTCTACACATGAATCCGACTGCCATAACTCTTCCCTGTCATGATCGAATGGTACACAAGCAGTGGCTACCCGTCATTCAGGGCAGGAGCTCCACCTGTTTTGAACCCCACATTTTTAGAAGAAAAAAAAAGACTTTCCTGTTTTGCATGTTATTTTAATTAATTAATACGTGTCACATATCAGTCTGCAAACAATGTAAAAAAAAAGATCTAGGATTGAGTTAATAAACCTGCATACAAACATGGTATTTTTTTTGTTTTCTTGAGTAAGGCAGCTCCAAAATGCAGGTGTTTCAGCCTAGCTCAGTGCTTTCTGTGGTGGTGGGGCAAGCCAACATAAAATACGGAGCGTTGCGCCGTGATTGGCTCAGTGTTCTGTCACTCATGGGGACACTACGTCACCGCCATGTCTAAGGGTAGAGTTAGAAAATTCTAGCTCCTTAGGTGCTGCTATAGAGCTACATTAGAAGTGCTCATCCATGAAGGCTCAAGGTCATTGGCCAAAGTCATCCCCTTAAAATGAAGTCAAATCACGTTATATGTACAGTAGCTTTGATTGGACTGATCATGTCAACATCATACTTTCAAAATCTTAGCTAGCAGTCATCATCATGAATCAAGATGATAATCTACTCATCGGCCATTGGCCATTGGACATAAACATTACACAACAAGTTGGAAATCGCAAATTCAACGATGAATGGTTTGGAAGGAATCAGTGATAGTGGCTAACTGCAAGCATTACAAAGCAATCACTAGCCTGCTATTCAGTAGAGTGGCTATGATAAAATGATAAACATTCAACATTGGCCATGCTGTCAATGAAATCTGGGATTAAGGGGCTCTTTTCCAAATTTAAAATGATAAACATTCAACATTGGCCATGCTGTCAATGTAGAATAATTTGTGCCGCGCTCAAAACGTCTGTTTACTTGGAACTGCGAAAATGTGACTTCAGTAAAATCAAGACAACTGGGAAGTCGGGAATAAACAAGCTCTGACTGGGAAAATACATTTTGAACGGTCATCCAACTCGGGATTGTAAATCTGTCATCTTTCATGAGCTGCGACTTGAAGATCAATGACGTCATCATGATTCAACCTTATTTTTTTCAGTGTTCCCAGTTGTTTTGAAAGCACCATAAATCCAGAGAATGCCAGACTTTGATAGCCAAATTTGCCCACGAAGGACCGCCGCGCCACCTTCCTGTTCAGTTGAGCACAGCATACAAAAATGTATTGTATGCTGCTGCATAAATTATGTAATATGCCAGGGAGATATGTATACTGTAGCTAAGAAAGTAATACTAAGTGTATGTTGTGTAGTAAGATGTTAGTAGCCCATGTGCCTCATCCTAATAATTTGGTCTATTTACACCTCTTAATTACACCTACTGTTCTGGTGATGCACATGTAGCTTATAACCTATTTTAGAGAAATGTAATCATTGAATATTGTAAGAGCTTTCACTGTCTGCTTATATTCCCCCTTCATTTATCCTATGGTTCTGACTTGGTGTACAGGGAGAACACTGTAAGAACAGCCTATGTTCTGAATTCTGTCGCTGTACATTTCAAAAGTGCTAAACAAAGAGTTATATTAACTATGTCCATCCTAGCTTGCTCATTAATGTCTTAATCGAAATTACGGATAGCCTCTTATCCTCTTGTCATCCCCTTGTGCCATAGTTTGTACATCTCAATTGTCGTTAGAAACCGCATTTGTTTAAGCAAGAGCTATATCAGCTATGTTTTTTTTACAGTCAGTAAATGAGGCTGAATGAACTGTTTCACTGCCAGACAAGGCTCCGCTGATAGCCAGGTGTAGCAGTGGTGAGACGTTGGGACTGCTGTTGGGACAGCTTTATGTAGGCCCTAACAGTTTATGGGTACCGTTTGTCACTGTTATAGTGCAATTAATGTATTGTTTAGTGTTGTGTCGTGTAGTGTAATGGCTTTGCTGGCATGCACATCCCATTTTTTTTGCCCCACCAAGATTTACATGTTAAAATCACCACTGTACACAAGTTAATTTGCCAGCAAACAACCTGCAGTCTCTTTAGTTACAAAGCTTCTTAAGCTTTTGTTAGGGTTATTTAGTCCACAAAAGTCAAAAGTTATTATTAATTAATTCCATATTCCTAAGTGCAGGATTCTGAACAACCTGAGCACTGTGCTGGTGAGTCACTGGTGAGGGAAGCCATTTTGTCTCTGTCCCATCCCAGTTAATTTACTCTTACATTCTCTGCTACACAGAATTGTATCACAGCGTTCCCTCCGTGCTGTAGGAGGGGTTCCCCAGCCCCTCGGCAGAGTTTTCCCCTGTTTTACACGTCTGTCGCCTCCAGAGGACCAGGGCGACCAAGGAGAGGAGCAGGAGAAATCCCAGCCCCCCTCCAATGACCCCCACCCTTAGGGCCAGGTTGGTGGCCTCAGGGGGGTCGTAGCGCAGGCAGGAGAGATCCGAGGGGGCGCTGGTTCCCGCTATGTTCACTGCCTCCACACACACCTTGACACCTGCCTCTAGTTCCCCCAGCACCCCGCTCCGAGAATCACCCCTGAACTGGAGAGGCGCTCCCTTTCGATCTTCGATCACGACCCGGTATCCAGATACCACAGAGGCTGGAGCGCACCACCGTACCTCTGCCCCTCCATCAGTGCCTGGCACTAGCTTCTGGAGGTGTGGCGCGTGAGGGGGCTCGTCTACCCCGCTTAGCCCAGGGCAGAGGCACCCAGTCTGGGCAGAGAGCTGGGAGCAGGGCGTCTGGTTGTCCTGGCAGGGGTGGTAGTCACAGGGCTTGGGCTGCATCGGAACCAGAGTAGAAGCTGATGAGGTTTTGCTGTAATTGGGAGGGGAATGGGAAGCGTTCTCTTCAGTGTAGTCATCTTCATCGTAGTCAAAGCCCACACCGGTAACATATTGGATCTTGGGGTGTGTGACCGTTGGGGAGGTGGGAATGGCGTGTGTGAGGAGGGGTTGGGTGTTGATGAGGTGGGTGGGAAGCAGGTCAGGGGTCAGTACTAGTAGAAGGAGCAGAGCTGCCCAATTCCAGCAGAATGACATCATCTCTGTGGGACAGAAATGGAAAGATTATAACCACAAGTAGGAATTAACTACCACATTATTACCGTGTGAACCCGTACAGGAGCAGACACAGGATACAACAGACAGAAAGATACAGAACAATAATGTACTGTAGGACAATTGGTTCACAGAGAGATGATGTACTGTAAGACAACCGGTTTACAGAGAGATAATGTACTGTGAAGACAACTGGTTCACAGAGAGATAATGTACCGTAGGGCAATCGGTTCACAGAGAGATAATGTACAATAGGATAATCGGTCCACAGAGAGATAATGTACTGTAGGACAATCGGTTCACAGAGAGATAATGTACTGTAGGACAACTGGTTCACAGAGAGATAAACTAATAAGGCTGATTCTCAAGGAGTAAAAAAAGAGTATCCACCAGCTAGTGCTTTCTTCTCAGTTGGCAGGGTGCCAGACAAATCTGTGGGAACCCAAACTGTACTCTCAACATATGCTAGTCCTCCTTTTAGCTTCCACATACTTTCATCCATAGAATAACACATCATCAATCTAAATGATTAAAGTTGTTGGATGACTTTATCTGAGTTGACGTTGACTATGTTAATCAATTGTTATGTTAATCAATTGTTGTGAGAAAGATTAGAACAGTCATGCTCTCAAATGTATCACCATAGCAACCAATTGAAAGAAAACTAAAACAAACCAATGCCAGTAGTGATCTTTTACTATACCTGAATTGAAGAATAATAAGATATCTAATGTCTCTTTCTGCTCTTCAATCTTCTTTGTGCTTTTCTTAACTCACATTCTCGCTCTCTTTCTCTCTACATCAGCGTCTTCTTTTATTCTCACCAAACTTTCCCCTCCCTTTTAACACACCCTAATTTTCTCCCCTCTGTGCCCCTTTCTCACTCTCTCTCTCTCTCTCTCTCTAGGTCTCCTTGGCTCTTTCAGGAGGGGGGAGGGTGTACTGTTTGTTTGTGTCCCTCCTTGCATACCAATTTACTCTTCAGTAGCAGTAGGTAAGCTTGAGTGGGCTTGTTAGTGTGTGTGTTTTTGTAGGTATATTGTGTGTTGGCTGTTCATGACATCATTGTATGACAAAGTGCCCATGTATTTCTATGTGTAATGTATATGAATAGAACATGAGTTTGGCATCAGATCATATTAAAGCATGTGACCCACATACTCACATTCAGGTGTGTACGAGAGTGTGTCAGCGTGTGTGAGGGTGAATGCTTGCGTGCGTGAGTGAGAGAGAGACAGGGAGTGAATGTTTGAGCATGCATGTTTATTGTCACAATCCCCATGGTGTGCATTGTTGCGGACCTGAAGGAGAGGAGGAGGAGGACAGAGATTTGACTCCAGTCCTTATATGGAGGAGAGCTGGCAAGGTGGACAAGCTGGGACATGATAGAAGTAATAGCATCTGATTGAGAAAGACAGAGAGCGAGACAGGAAACCAGAATCAGAGCAGGAGTCACCTAGCTTCCCCTTTGTCTTGTCCTACACGCCAAAACACAATACTTCCCCTTTGTCTTGTCCTACACCCCAAAACACAATACTTCCCCTTTGTCTTGTCCTACACCCCAAAACACAATACTTGCCCTTTGTCTTGTCCTACACCCCAAAACACAATACCTGCCCTTTGTCTTGTACTACACCCCAAAACACAATACTTCCCCTTTGTCTTGTCCTACACCCCAAAACACAATACTTCCCCTTTGTCTTGTCCTTCACCCCAAAACACAATACTTCCCCTTTGTCTTGTACTACACCCCACATACTACTGCTACACAACACCTCCCATACCCTGAAGTGCTATTGTTATCTAGTACTACTACAATCCACAACATGACACTTCATCTTGACTATAAGTTGTAGTTACCTAATACTACCCCAACATGTTACCTTAAGCCCAAAATATTACAAGTTGTAACTTTATTAGTGGGCGTTATGCAGGGGCTTATCTGAAGTTCAAGTAAATAATGTATGAAGAAATGGAATGTATCAGTGGAGGCTCCTCAGAGGAGGAAAGGGAGGACCACCCTCCTCAGTTCATTTCATAAAAATGTAAATCTTAAAACATTAAAAAAGTTATACTTTTTAGATAAAACAATACTAAATATAATCACATGTCACCAAAGAAGGTCTACAGTAGCCTGTACAGCAGTCTGTAGGGTAGCACCATGGTGTAGCCGAAGGACTGCTAGCTTCAGTCCTCCTCTGGGTACATTGACTTCAATACAAAACCTAGGAGGCTCATGGTTCTCACCCCCTTCCAAAGACATACAAAGTAATTATGACAACTTCCGGAGGACGTCCTCCATCAGAGCTTTTGCAGCATGAACTGACATGTTGTCCACCCAATCAAAGGATCAGAGAATGAATTTAGTACTGAAAGCAAAAGCTACAGCTAGCTAGCACTGCAGTGTATAAAATGTGGTGAGTAGGTGACTCAAAGAGAGAGAAAGACAATAGTTGAACAGTTTTGAACAAATGAATTTCTTCCAAAAATGAAGGAGAAGCGAGAAAGAGAGATTTTGTCTTTTTTTTCCACTTTCAGTTTCACTTGCTTAGCTAGCAAATGCAGCTATCTAGTTTAGCCTACTGAAACTGCTCAGAGGGATGCTATGTTAGCTAGCTGGCTTTGATTTTCCAAAACAGCACTGGAACTCTTCCAAGTCAAGGTAAGCTTTTGGTATTACTCACTTATTGCCACCGGGGCCCGCTGGTGTAACTGCTTACTGACTGTACACTAATGTTACTGCATGATTATAGCGAGTTTAACTAACGCGTTAGTTCTATTAGCTAGGCTGACTATGACGTTAAGGTAATATGGTGACAACGATGTAGGCTGTGTGTAGCGGTTTGGCTTGTAAAGTTTTTTTCACCTGGTCGCATACAGCTGATGTGTTGTGCATTGAAGTCCACAAGTGAAGGGAAGAGAAGGAATACAACGTGGCTGTTATGAGAGTGAACTGTTTTTACGCGTGATCAGGGCTGTATTCATTCCCTGATTCTGTTGAAAAACGTTTCTTAAACGAAAGCAAATGGAACAAAATGGGGATAAACATACCTGAATTTGTCCAATAGAAACTCTTGTTTGCAACTATTCGACTGATGATTACAGCTAGAAGCAGGCAAGAGTGGCAGTATTGAATGTCATTGTCTGTCACCTCAAATTTGTCTCTCAACTTGTATGCACCTATTTTGTAAACTTTCATTCATAGGCTAGGTTGTAGCAATCTCATGATGGGTATAGGGAAAATTGGAGTATCATGTAGTAGCTTAAACCTATCGATGTTACATTGAACTGGGAGAATGGAATATGAATGAGTCATCCAATATGCTGTAATAGAAATAAGGTCATACTTATGAAAAAAAATCTTAAACAGCACTGATCGCCACTGGAATGTATGTATCATGAAGTGAGACTATAGGTACTAACATGACATCACATAAATCATGCTAACATGACATCACATAAATCATGCTAACATGACACCACATAAATCATACTAACATGACATCACATAAATCATGCTAACATGACACCACATAAATCATGCTAACATGACACCACATAAATTATGCTAACATGACATCACATAAATCATGCTAACATGACATCACATAAATCATGCTAACATGACACCACATAAATCATACTAACATGACATCACATAAATCATGCTAACATGACACCACATAAATTATGCTAACATGACATCTCTCACTGACAAGAATGGAAGAACACTGACAACATGCACAAACATACTTTACCTTCAGCATTTCCTCATGTTTATTTTGTTGTTAACTTCTACCTGAGTCTGGTTCTAACCAGATGGATACAGGGGGTCAGATGGAAACAGGGACCCAGATGGAAACAGGGGGACAGATGGAAACAGAGAACCAGATGGAAACAGGAGAGCAGATGGAAACATGGGACCAGATGGAATCAGGAACAAAGATGGAAACAGGGGAACAGATGGAAACAGAGGACCAGATGGAAACAGGAGAGCAGATGGAAACATGGGACCAGATGGAAACAGAGAGCAGGTGGAAACAGAGAGCAGATGGAAACATGGGACTAGATGGAAACAGGAGAGCAGATGGACATGGGACCAGATGGAAACGGGCCCAGATGGAAACAGGGACCCAGATGGAAACAGGAGGCAGATGTAAACAGGAGCGCAGACAGAAACGTGGCACGTCAGACAATATCTACCAGCAGGGATCACTGGATATGTGCATGTTGGTACTGCTAATGTAGCAGGCCTTGAACACTTCCTTAAAAATATAAACACCTATTCAGTCCATTTGTTTTCACATTGATAAATAGCCAACAAGTACTTTTAAGTGGATAATTTATCATGTACATTTCCATGAGTCTAGACTGTCAGGGACAGTCATTGCTAGATGCTGTCTGGTCACGTACCCTGAGATGAAACCATGCATGTCCCTTCAGGAGACCATCTAGCACAGTGTGTCACACAAAATATTGTTTTGTCTGAAAGTATTTTCCCCACTGCGTCACCGTGTGCCAATGACTACAGGTATGAGGGTGAGGGTGTCACCTTTTGATAGAAGAAGTTTGCTTCCAATGCAAACCACACCAGGATCACAGACATCAGCTATGGAATACAGACAGGGACTCTTGATTTGTTTTTGTTCCACTGACAGGCATAAACCAGTGAATTGAATTACATAGAACAAACTGTAACTTTCAGAACCCTGAGGGAAAAGAATGTGATGTGAGTCACAGCAGTGTGATAATGGTTCTGCCAGCACCACCTCACCCCTCGCTGGCTGCTGCATGTTCAGGCATGCTGAACACTACTTACATTACCTCTCTCATCCTATCTCTCTCTCTCTCTCTCTCTCTCTCTCTCACACACACTCACTCAACCTCTCTTTCTTACCCTCCCTCTCTCACACTCACCCTCTATCCCACTCACCCTCTTTCTCTTTCCCACTCACCCACCCTCTCACCCTCTATCTCCTACTCACCCCCTCTTTCTGCCAGTTACCCCCTCTGTCACCCACTCACCCTCTCCCACCCTTTCTCAAACAGTTCCAGTCTGATCCAGACAGCATGCATCATTCAGCGCTGCTGACGTCTCCGTCTTTTCTTTGCTGGGAGACCACCCGACCCCAGCCTCCACCTCTCAGGGAAATTAAAGACCTTTGACCCATTACATGTGTGAACTGCCGGAAAGTTCGAGAAACAGAACTCCTCAATCATCTATTTATAGGCCTCATTAAGGAGTGGGATGATGCTCCCACAGAGACAAATCCTATAATATAGGCATCTATGATTATAAAACAAAGCCATCAGTGCATCGAGCCAGAGGGACTGTAAGATCAGGAGAGACAAAGGACACTTATCTATAGCCATACACTGAGATAGGTCAATGTTGCATGTTGGCCCCATCCAATGGTGAAAGTTAGCTATTGCGTCACAGCTGTGGCCTATGATTATGGCCAGTTGTTTTTTTGTTTTTTTTACTGTTATTTTCAGCATTGTCCACTAGGTTTGCTGCAGGTAGAAAATCCTAGGAAATGATTTGTAATTGATACAAGCTGTCTTCAATCAATCAATCAATGTCTGGTTGTGTGAGCATTTGGTGGGGAGGTGTAGCTCTAATAATTTGAATTGCACAAAGCCTATTATTTGGTAGGGAATACCATTTGTAGATCACTGATTCTACACCTCTCTTTGCTCAAGCTGATCCTCTCCAAGGGACTTGGAAGTTGTAGCTAAAAATGTGTCAAATAGGGGAAGTTTAGAGCCGCAATGAGCAGTAGAAACAATAACAAAGAGTACTCCCCTCACCTGTTTCAGTAAAAAGCTGAGGGATAGGGCTGGAGAAATGTAACCACTCTCAAATTCATAGATAGCTATGGACGCAAGGAAGGACCATCCATGATTTCAAAATTACAGTTTACTTTTAACCATGTTTTGAGGCTGTATAATGTTTTTTTTACATTCACTTTGAAAAAACAAGCTTATTTTGGATTCTGATGGTGTATGACCTTTGAACTAAGCTCATGAGACATTTCTAAATTATATTCTTGAAAAATTTTGGGTACTTATCATTAATTTATTAGTCCAAAAATGGATATAGCAACTGCTAATTGCCCACTTAAAGGGAACAGTCAATGAAACCAACTATGGAAGTATGTTGTAGTGAAATCGAAGCATCGAGCCCAGATCTATTGACTGTCAAGCCAATACATTAACCATTACGTCAAGAGGTTTGACAGGAGCTAACTCTTTAATTGCAGTCATAGAAGAAGCCTGCTTTACAAGCCTCAATTTCCGTCACTAGACGTAAATCGTACGTTTTAACAGCATTTTATTCTGGTCTAAAATGCAGATGTATGGGATGTGATGGATACTGTGGATACTGATATTTTCCCTTAACACAGAGGCCTCACAGGGTTGTGTGCTTAATCCCCTCCTGTACTCCCTGTTCACCACGACTGTGTGACCACGCACGACTCCAACACCATTATCAAGTTCGCTGACGACACAACGGTGATAGGCCTGATCACCGCCTGATCATCACTCATCGGCAACGATGAGTCAGCCTACAGGGAGGAGGTCAGTGACCTGACAGTGTGGTGCCGGAGCATCAACCTCTCCCTCAACGTCAGTAAGACCAAGGAGCTGATCATGGACTACAGGAAACAGGGGGGCGAGCACGCCTCCATCTACATCGACGGGGCGGCAGTGGAGCAGGTAGACAGCTTCAAATTCCTAAGTGTCCAAATCATTAAAGACTTAAAATGATTAAAACACACACGTACAGTCGTGAAGAAGGCGCGGCAGTGCCTCTTCCCCCTCAGGAGATTGAAAAAGTCAGTCATGGGCCCGCAAATTTTGTTGTGATGGCGCCGGAGGGGAAGGCTGCCGTCTTATCGGCTCTTAACCAACCATGCTATTTTGTTAGTTTTTTCGCTTTGTTCGTAACTTGTTTTGTACATAATGTTGCTGCTACCATCTCTTTTGACTGAAAAGAGCTTCTGGACATCAGGTCTGCGATTTCCCTCCTCAAACTGGACGAAGAGTTCTTCTTCAATCAGTCAGACGGGAGGGATATAATACAGACACCCGACCAGGCCCAGATCCCCGTTATTCGCTGGTGAAGGAAACTCAGATTTTGCGGAAAGAGATCAGGGTGCCTTGTGAGGATTATACGACAAGTGGCTAATCTGTCCATGCCTTCTGTCCTGCTAGCTAACGTTCAATCGCTGGAAAATAAATGGGATGAACCGAAAGCAAGTTTATCCTACCAACGGGACATTAAAAATGGTAATATCTTATGTTTCACCGAGTCGTGGCTGAACGACAACATTAAGAACATACAGCTGGCGGGTTATACACTCTATGCAAGACAGAACAGCAGCCTCTGGTAAGACACTGGGCGGGGGCCTATGCATGTATGTAAACAACAGCTGGTGCAGGATATCTAAGGAAGTCTCAAGGTTTTGCTCACCTGAGGTAGAGTATCTCATGATAAACTGTAGACCACACTATCTACCTAGAGAGTTTTCATCTGCATTTTTCGTAGCTGTCTACATACTACCACAGACTGATGCTGGCACTAAAACCGCACTCAGTGAGCTGTATACCGCCATAAGCAAACAGGAAAACGCTCATCCAGAGGCGGCGCTCCTAGTGTCTGGGAACTTTAATGCAGGGAAGCTTACATAATGTCTATCAGCATGTCAGGGGAAAAAAATTCTAGACCACCATTACTCCACACGCAGAAACGCGTACAAAGCTTTCCTTCGCCCTCCATTTGGCAAATCTGACCATAGTTCTATCCTCCTGATTCCTGCTTACAAGCTAAAATTAAAGCAGAATTCACCAGTGACTCGGTCTATAAAATCGTGGTCAGATGAAGCAGATGCTGAACTACAGGACTGTTTGGTTAGCACAGACTGGAATATGTTCCGGGATTCCTCTGCCGATGTCATTGAGGAGTACACCACATCAGTCACTGGCTTTATCAACATTCGGGCAACATTCGCACTGAGCTAAATGTTAGAGCTGCCGCTTTCAAGGAGCAGGACTAACTAAGAAATCCCGCTATGCTCTCCAACGAACCATCAAACAGAGAACCGCAGAGCCAGACGGATTACCAGGACGTGTACTCCGAGCATGCGCTGACCAACTGGCAAGTGTCTTCAGTGACATTTTCAACCTCTCCCTGTCTGAGTCTGAAATACCAACATGTTTCAAGCAGACCACCATAGCCCCTGTGCCCAAGAACACGAAGGTAATCTGTGTAAATGACTACCGACCCGCAGCACTCATGTCTGTAGCCATGAAATGCTTTGAAAGGCAGGTCATGGCTCACATTAACATCATTATCCCAGAAACCCTAGACCCACTCCAATTTGCATACCGCACCAACAGATCCACAGGTGATGCAATCTCTATTGCACTCCATACTGCCGTTTCACACCTGGACAAAAGGAACACCTATGTGAGAATGCTATTCATTGACTACAGCTCAGCGTTCAACACCAATAGTACCCTAAAAGCTCATCACTAAACTAAGGACACGGGGACTAAACACCTCTCTGCACCTTGATCCTGGACTTCATTATGGGCTGCCACCCAGGTGGTAAGAGTAGGTAACAACACATCCACTACGCTGATCCTCAACACAGGGGCCCCTCAGGGTTGCGTGCTCAGTCCCCTCCTGTACTCCCTGTTCACTCATGACTGCACGGCCAGGCACGACTCCAACACCATCATTAAGTTTGCTGATGACACAACAGTGGTAGGCCCGATCACCGACAACAATGAGACAGCCAATAGGGAGGAGGTCAGAGACCTGACCATGTGGTGCAAGGACTACAACCTCTCCCTCAACGTGATCAAGACAAAGGAAATGATTGTGGACTATAGGAAAAGGAGGACCAAGCACACCCCCATTCTCATCGACTGGGCTGTAGTGGAGCAGGTTGAGAGCTTCAAGTTCCTTGGCGTCCACATCACCAACAAACTAACATGGTCCAAGCACAACTAGACAGTCGTGAAGAGGGCACAACAAAACCTATTCCCCCTCAGGAGACTGAAAAGATTTGGCATGAGTCCGCAGATCCTCAAAAGGTTTTACAGCTGCACCATCGAGAGCATCCTGACGGGTTGCATTGCTGCCTGGTATGGCAACTGCTCAGCCTCCAACTGCAAGACACTACAGAGGGTAGTGCGTACGGCCCAGTACATCACCGGGGCCAAGCTTCCTGTCATCCAGGACCTCTATACCAGGTGGTGTCAGAGGAAGGCCCTAAAAATAGTCAAAGACTCCAGCCACCCTAGTCATTGACTGTTCTCTCTGCTACCTCAAGGCAAGCGGTACCGGAGCACCAAGTCTAGTTCCAAGAGGCTCGTAAATAGCTTCTACCCCCAAGCCATAAGACTCCTGAACAGCTAATCAAATGGCTACCCAGACTATTTGCATTGCCCCCCCGCCCACCCAACAACTGCATTGTTGGTTAAGGTCTTGTAAGTAAGCATTTCACTGTTGTATGTGGCCAATAAAATTTGATTTGATTAGATTTTACATCCTGAAAAGGTCACACAGCTGTAACATTGAGAGCATTTAGACTATTTGCATCACTGCTTGGTATGGCAATAGCACTGCCCTCGACTGCATGGTGCTACAGAGGATTGTGCGGACAGCGCAGTACATTACTGGGGCCGAGCTCCCTGCATCCAGGACCTCTATATCAGGCTGTGTGAAAAGAAGAGCCGGAAAATCGTCAAAGACCCCAACCACCCAAGCCATAGACTATTTTCTCTGCTGCGGCATGGCAAGAAGTACTGGTGCATCAAATCTGACACCAACAAGCTCTTGTACAGCTTCTATCCCCAAGCAATACGACTGATCAATAGCTAACAAAATAGCTACATGGACCGAGTTACCTTGTATCTTATTGACCTTTTATTTCAGTATTTGCACTGTCTCTATGTGTAGGGCCCTATGCACACTCATAGGGCCCTACACACTCACACACATTGTCACTCCAACACACACACACACACACACACACACACACACACACACTCCATAATTTGCTCACTCACACATAATATACACATACATTTATACTGACTCTACACACCTGCACACTTGCACACCCACTCACTTATATCCTGTGGCCTAGTCTCCTTACCCCTATACATATCTACCTCCGTCACCCCAGTATCCCTGCACATGTAAATATGGTATTGGAACTGACTTATTAAATATTTCCTGTATATAGAATGCTTGCTTACTTACTTACTATTGTATATTTCATATTTCTTATTGTTATTTCTCGTTTTTTTTCTAGTAATACAATGCTATTGTTTATTGCGTTTTGGGGCTTTGAGTTTGCAAGAAAGGCATTTCATTGTACTTGTGCGTGTGACATTAAAACTTGAAACTTGATAAAATAGGCTGCATCATGGCTGAGTGAAGTTAAATCAGTTGCGATACACCCGATACAAAATTGTTACATTGAGACTTTTTTCGCGGGAAACTGTATCCTTCGACAATTGCAACATTGTATCAATAGACCAACATTGCTATATTTTGATGGAGAATGCTGGCCCATTCCATCAACATCATTCATTCAGTTGCGGCTGCGCCTTCCAATGTAGTTCGTGTAGTGTATGGCAGAGACAGCAGAAGGGGTGGGGCGACATTCGAGTCTTTCCGTAATCTCGTACTGCAGGAATTTTTAATCCATCCCTGAGCTCGGTCATTGGTGACGGAGGTCGTGGAGGCGGGGGCAATTGTTGAATGAAGGTTCTTTTCTGTGTTTGCACAGAAAACCCGGGTTCGAGAGATTCACATATTCCAATGTAACATTAAATCCATGAAAGAGGAGGAGCCGACACTCATTTGTTTACAGATTAGGCTACACGATGTGGACAGCGGTGACTCTGCAGCGCGAGGACGAGATTGAGTTGAGGTTGGCGAGCAGCAGACGTTTTCACAGGTTGATTTACATTTTTCACGGAGCAGGAAAGCAAAAGTGAAATATTTTACGGCGTCATCATTTCCCCTGTAAATAGGCTTCGTGGACACCTGCTTTAAATCATGATAAATAAATAAAACGTGCCTGTCCTTTCACTATACAACCGATTTTATAGCAGCACTTCGGATACTGAACTTGGTGCTGTGACTTGATTTTGCCTACAATTACTGGAAGAACAGAGCAGAAAGAATCCTACTTTTTATTTTCTATAGACCGACCTTGTCAATCAATAGGCTACTGTCGCTGTCTGATGCATGAGCGATGCACCCAGAACACAACAGTAACCCCTCTACTGGACAGGATAAAATGGGGGTCAACGGGAAAGGAGAAAATCGGACCGAGGAGGAAGTATCGAGCGGCGAGCCGCCGACCGAAAACTGTGATGAGGCTACTGCTGACTCTGAAATTGAGCAGAACGGTGGTTCTCCCCAAGACCGAGAGAACCAGCAAGCACAGAAGAACCAGGGACAGGACCTGGGAGATAGCGAATGCAAGATTCCACATGAGGACAGTACTATCCAGCTCATCGAGGCTGGATGTCTCGATTGTAAACCCGGTGTGTCCCCGGATTCTCAGTCCCCGGCACCGATGCCAGGGCAGTGCCCCGGGTTCGTCCCACCCGAGGGTGGGTTCGGCTGGTTAGTTGTTTTCGCTGCTACCTGGTGTAATGGATCCATCTTCGGGATACAGAACTCCTTCGGTATCCTCCACATGATGCTGGTGAAAGACCACGCAGACCCCAATGACAATACGTCGCAGTTTAAAGTAGGTGAGTCTGTCCTGTAACTGTTGCACCTGTTAATAAAGTTAGCCTACTGATGGTGACTTACTGTTGAAGGTAAGAGAGAAGGGTCAAATTAACCCAGAACTATACTGAACAAAAATATAAATGCAACAATTTCAGCAATTTTACTGAGTTACAGTTCCAATAAGGAAATCAGTCGGTTGAAATACATTTATTAGGCCCTAGTCTTTGGATTTCGCATGACTGGGCCGGGGCGCAGCCAAGGGTGGGCCAGGGAGGGCATAGGCTCACCCACTTGGAAGCCAGGCCCACCCACTGGGGAACCAGGCCCACCCACTGGGGAGCCAGGCATACCCACTGGGGAGCCAGGCATACCCACTGGGGAGCCAGGCCCACCCACTGGGGAGCCAGGCCCACCCACTTGGAAGCCAGGCCCACCCACTGGGGAGCCAGGCCCACCCACTTGGAAGCCAGGCCCACCCACTGGGGGGCCAGGCCCACCCACTGGGGATCCAGGCCCACCCACTGGGGAGCCAGGCCCACCCACTGAGGAGCCAGGGCCCAGTCAATCAGAATGAGTTTTTCTACACTAAAGGGCTTTATTACAGACAAATACTCCTCAGTTTCATCAGCTGGCAGGTCTCAGATGATCCCGCTGGTGAAGAAGCTGAATGTGGAGGTCCTGTGCTGGTGTGGTTTCGGGGCTGGTTGGACATACTGCCAAATTCTCTGAAATTACTTTGGAGGTGGCTTATGGTAGAGAAATGAACATTAAATTATCTGGCAACAGCTCTGGTGGACATTCCTGCCATCAGCATGCCAATTGCATGCTCGCTCAAAATTTGAGACATCTGTGCCACTGTGTTGTGTGACAAAACTGCACATTTTAGAGTGCCGTTTTATTGTCCCCAGCACAGCACAGCTTCTTGATATGCCACACCTGTCAGGTGGATGGATTATTTTAGCGAAGGAGAAATGCTCACTAACAGGGATGTAAACAAATTTGTGCTCAATTTGAGATACATTTTGTGCATATGGAACATTTCTTGGATCTTTTATTTCAGCTCATGGAACATGGGGCCAACACTGTACATGTTGTGTTTATATTTTTGTTCAGTATAGAAGAATGCCCAGCATTGTCTCAAGAAGATATTAAAGTTAAACATGAATGACATTTTTGATTATTGATCATATCCGTCTTCGCTCTTCAGATGTGTCAGAGAATTTAGGCTACTACTTCAGTCTCAGCATCATGTGTCTGAAGACTCTTCAGCCTACTTCAGTCTACTTCAGCCTACTTCAAGTTAATGTATAGACTATACCCAGGCCATATAGCACCAGAGTTGCCTTACATTAACTTTCTGGTCACGGCTCTAATTCATTCATACTGCTGGATAACATGCGTCCTTATGTTCTCCGCTCATGTTGTTAATTTATTTTCCATGTGACAAAGGCACTAGTGTGTGCCACTATATTGTGGCCTCAATCTTCACCCCCAATCTGTTTAGGATTACTATCAGGCTTTTCTTTTATAACACACACACACACACACACACACACACACACACACACACACACACACCGCTCTTTTGCCTCACTACATCAAGGCCGTCACAAAGCGTGTCAGAGTAGGAGTGCTGATCTAGGATCAGGTCCCATCCTGTTCATGTGATCTAATTCATTATGATCTTTAAGGGAAAGCTGAGGCTGTTAGTGTATACAGACCCTGATGTAGGCCATTTACGTGCGGTTAGTTTGCACTACTATAAAGGTTTCACAGTGGGTGAGGAGGGATGAGGGACAGGCATTGTGGTATAGGTGAGGCTATAGTCTGTCCACGGCTCAGTTATCATTGAGCTGCAGCTCAGTTAGTGTTTCAATGTTTAACAGCTTTAGGTGCCACCACAGACACTCATCGTGAGACCTTGAGTTTAGAGGTCGACTGATTATGATTTTTCAACACCGATACCGATTATTGGGGGACCAAAAAAGCCGATACCGATTAATCGGACAATTTTTAAAATATTTTTTATTTTATTTGTAATGATGACAATTACAACAATACTGAATGAACACTTATTTTAACTTAATATAATACATCAATAAAATCAATTTAGCCTCAAATAAATAATGAAACATGTTCAATTTGGTTTAAATAATGCAAAAACAAAGTGTTGGAGAAGAAAGTAAAAGTGCAATTTGTGCCATGTAAGAAAGCTAACTTTTAAGTTCCTTGCTCAGAACATGAGGACATATGAAAGCTGCTGGTTCCTTTTAACATGAGTCTTCAATATTCCCAGGTAAGAAGTTTTAGGTTGTAGTTATTATAGGAATTATAGGACTATTTCCCTCTATACCATTTGTATTTCATTAACCTTTGATATTGGATGTTCTTATAGGCACTTTAGTATTGCCAGTGTAACAGTATAGCTTCCGTCCCTCTCCTCGCTCCTCCCTGGGCTCGAACCAGGAACACAACGACAACAGCCACCCTCGAAGCAGCGTTACCCATGCAGAGCAAGGGAAACAACCACTCCAAGGCTCAGAGCGAGTGACGTTTGAAACGCTATTTGCGCGCGCTAACTAGCTAGCCATTTCACTTCGGTTACACCAGCCTCATCTCGGGAGGTGATAGGCTTGAAGTCATAAACAGTGCAATGCTTGAAGCACAACGAAGAGCTGCTGGCAAAACGCAAAGAAAGTGCTGTTTGAGTGAATGTTTATGCGCCTGCTTCTGCCTACCACCGCTCAGTTAGATACTTGTATGCTTTTATGCTCAGTCAGATTATATGCAACGCAGGACACGCTAGATAATATCTAGTAATATCATCAACCATATGTAGTTAACTAGTGATTATGATTGATCGATTGTTTTTATAAGATAAGTTTAATGCTAGCTAGCAACTTACCTTGGCTTACTGCATTCGCGTAACAGGCAGTCTCCTTGTGGAGTGCAACGAGAGAGAGGCAGGTTGTTATAGCGTTGGACCTGTTAAAGATTGGATCCCCCGAGCTGACAAGGTGAAAATCTGTTGTTCTGCCCCTGAACGAGGCAGTTAACCCACCGTTCCTAGGCCGTCATTGAAAATAAGAATGTGTTCTTAACTGACCTGCCTAGTTAAATAAAGATTAAATAAAGGTGTAAAAAAAAAATATATATTTCTGATTGTTATGAAAACTTGAAATTGGCCCTAATTAATAGGCCATTCCGATTAATCGGTCGACCTCTACTTGAGTTGTCTCAACCACTTATATTGTTAGGATTTAACGTTTGTGGCTTTAGGGTGGAACATGTTTGTGGCTTTAGGGTGGAACATGTTTGTGGCTTTAGGGTGGAACATGTTTGTGGCTTTAGGGTGGAACATGTTTGTGGCTTTAGGATGGAACATGTTTGTGGCTTTAGGGTGGAACATGTTTGTGGCTTTAGGGTGGAACATGTTTGTGGCTTTAGGGTGGAACATGTTTGTGGCTTTAGGGTGGAACATGTTTGTGGCTTTAGGATGGAACATGTTTGTGGCTTTAGGGTGGAACATGTTTGTGGCTTTAGGATGGAACATGTTTGTGGCTTTAGGGTGGAACATGTTTGTGGCTTTAGGGTGGAACATGTTTGTGGCTTTAGGATGGAACATGTTTGTGGCTTTAGGGTGGAACATGTTTGTGGCTTTAGGGTGGAACATGTTTGTGGCTTTAGGATGGAACATGTTTGTGGCTTTAGGGTGGAACATGTTTGTGGCTAAAAATAAATCCAATTGTCTTTTCTCTAACGCTCTCTCAATTCTCAGAAAGGGTCTGACGATGGCCTAGGTTCATTTTTAGGACGAGATATGTTTACCTCTGTATACATTCTTGCTATGGAAGTGTACACGTTCTCTGGTTTTCAACGGAAACTTTTAGGCCATCATCCAGGGGAGAGGTCTTTCCTCCCTCCCAAAACAACGACCCCAGTTTAATTGGATGACGAGTGTCAAGACATCTCCCTCTCTTATTTTCCCTTCGTTAAGACTTTTTAAATGTTTGGGTCCAGTCAGTAACCTGATTTCTAATCTTGAAAAAGGCGTCCGCTGTTCTCATATCAAAAGGAATTAGACTAGTGAGCTGTAGTCAGATCCCCCAGCTCGCCCCGGGAAAGAGTACGGTGCAGAAGGGGCTTCTGAGGGGAGGACGGCTCATAATAATGTCTGGAACGGAGCAAATGGAATGGCATCAAACACAAAGAAACCATGTGTTTGTTGTTGATACCATTCCACCTATTCTACTCCAGCCATTAACACATGCCCGTCCTCCCCAATTAAGGTGCCACCAACCTCCTGTGGGGCTTATTGACTGCCTGGCACAGAATCACATCTCTCAGCTGAGCCCACCCTGAGTGCAGTGCCCAAGCCAATACCCACTCCAAATACTTCTCTAGAGTGAGACATGAAGGAGAATTTACATTGATGTGAACTCTGTGAAATCCGTGCCCATTGCCCTGTTAGATCCCAGGCCCAGTTAAAAAATATATCTACACTAAGACACACTAGTTCTGCTCATAAGAGCTATGAGGAGGGAAATGAGGTACCAATCACTTCCCAGGGGTGCTTGTTTTGATCAATGAGTCTGGATCTCTACAAAACAGGCGTCATGTTTAGATTATTACTATGTAATTACACAGGTACAAATAATGGCCTGAGATTATCTGGGGGTATCAACAACAGTAGGTTAAGTGTGTAGAAGAATCCACATGTCATGATGGAAGAAATCCTTTCAACAAAACAATAGTTTCATGATCTGAACCAGGTGGGTGAGAGGGGAATCAACAAAGGAGTGCCTGAGGCGGTGAGTTATGGAGGTACCACGGTGAAGTGAAGGAAGGGAGTGAGGGAGGGACATGTAAGAAAAGAGAACGAGAGGTGGAAGGAGTGAGGGAACATCCAGTTCCTTGAAGTTAACACCGTTTGCGTCCCAAATGCAGGTTGGCATTTATTGTCATGAATCTTGCCCTGGAGGCAGCTCTGAAGAGTGTTCACTAGCTGGCAAAGCCACAAAGTCATAAAATCTGATTTTAAACCAAACCCTACCCACACAGCTAACCCTAACCTCAAATTAAGACCAAAAAGCACATTTTTGGTTTAATTAATTTTTACCATATATCACATTTTGAATTTGCAGCTGGACCATCTAGCAGAAATGGCTAATTTCTGCCTCTAGGGCAAGATTAATGCCAATTTATATCAATATGCGTCCCAAATGGCACCATATTACCTTTGTGATATACTACTTTAGACCAGGGCTAATAGGGCTGGGGGTCAAAGGTAGGGCACCGAATAGGGAATAGTGTTTCATTTGGGACGTACCCACTGTAAATCTGAGAGCGTTGTCTTGGTGAATGCAGAATGGTGTAAACTTTGCTTTCACTTATCAAATCGCAAACTGACCAGTGATTAATTACCTGAAGGGGAGAAGGAAGGGTTAGGAGAGAAGCAAGGAAAGGGGAGTGAGGGGAGGAAAGAGATTGAGAGGGTGATGGACATACAGTATGGGGTATGTGATCCCAGGTCAGGGAGTTGCTAAAAGAGATACAGACTTGTGACTCACAAGGCTTGGAATGGCTATGGGTTCCAGTAGAGAGTCAGGGATTTATTGAGGGGTTGTGTGTCCTGTTATTGTAGCTTTCTGGATTCTATAAGAACTGTTATGGCCATGCTCATAAGGGTTGTTTACTGTTAGCAAGTTATGTCTTTATTCAACCACCGGAAATGCATTTTATGTTGGCTGTATTTGGGGACTTGATGCCCTCGAGATGTCCTACAGCCTGAAACATGAATAGAGAGCAAACATGACAGTCTGGCGCCATTCATTTACAGAAAAACAAACAAGAATCCTCTTACTCCATCTGTCCGGACCTGCTGGCTCAGCGCATTTTACTACATTTTATTTGCCATGAAAAAAAAACAGCTCATCTGGTTTACAGACTGAGGGAAACGTTTAAAATGCCTCAGATATCTTGCGCATGTTGACCAAGATTTAAACACTTAATGCTTAAAATATCGACACTAGTTTGTTTAGGCCGTAGAAATATTCCACTCGAGGCCCCTTTTGAACCCGTTTGAAGGTTCTGTTTATGATTTTTTGTTCATTGGGACCTGACAAACATATTCCACTTAAAGGAAATTCGATTTCAGATTTAATCTCCATTTTTCATGTATAGTTATCATTTGTTTCCATTATTGAACAAGATACTGTTATTACAGTACTGTTCGATAGACTAGCAGGACGCTAGGGGGTTTAGCTATACATCAAGCTGCCTCATGCTAGCAAAATAAAATAAAAAATAACAGGCCTTGAGGCCCGTTCTGGCTCGGTCAAGACTACTCACTTTGTAAGACAATACATTATCATTACCATGCCTGATCATTTACCCATGAGTAATTCGCTTGTTCCAATACTTTACCATCTATGTAGTTTCTCTAGACTAGAGCAGCGACCAGCTACATTATAAATCCTAACAACTTGCAGCTTAAGGAATAATGTAGTGTGTTTGGCATTCCAGAAGGCTGTGGAATAGAATAGATCTCAATCGGATCAGGGCCCTTTGTCCAGTCCACTCCCTCCATTTCCACATTTCCACATTACACATTTTAGACCCAATCAAATACTTGTTGTGTCTGTGTTTTAGGCCTCTTAATTGTGCACAGAAGCTGCAAGGTAGTTTCACTCCTCATAGTGTATTTAGGCCCATTGGAACAACGTGTTTCTGAGTTCACTATACTGTAACTGTCCTTATACTCCAGGCCGAGGACTGCTTTTTTTGTGTTGAAGCTAAGCTAAGCAACAGATTAGACCCATTGAGCAATTTGTTTAAAAAGCACACTTCAGTGTGCATCTGTGCATATAGCCTACTCATGCACACAGAAAATAGTGTATACCCAGCAAACCAAAATTGGTTCTGTGAACATTCCCAGAACATTCATTAGGTTGTCCAAAAGTTATAAAACACAAAAGCTGTCCAGTTGTGCTGAAGATTATACCATTTTTGTATAAAGCATTTGTCTGATGTTGCAAGAATATTCCCAGAAAACATTCTGTTATTACATTACCTGGAAATCTAATAAGAACCTTAGGAGAATGTTCTGTGGTGGTTGTGCACAACATTTTAGTAAATGTTAGTAGAACATTCCAATGATATTTCATTAAAAAAACAAAAATGTTTTTGGGATGTAATCCAGGGGTTAGAACCGGTTCAGGGAACAGAACTGGTTCCAGAAACAGAACTGAAAACTGGAAAATAATGTCAATTTTCAAGGAACAGAATTGGAACCGGGACCAAAAGTGATCCATACTGTTCCAGAACAGAACCATTATTTTAAAAGCATGGCAACAGGTTAATAACATAATTTTATATTCCAGGCATATTTTTCTAGTCCCACAAAATAACACAACAAAGCACCTATGCAAAGCCCTCACTCCGTCATTCAGAAACATATTCCAGTTTCTGCCTGCAAGCTGAAAATCTTTGCCTGTGTTTTTAGGCTCCTCCCCCTTCCGAAGATACAGTAGGCTACTGTACTGACGTTACAAGCTTGATTCAGAAAATGGGGAGAGAGATTTTTAATTAGCTAGAGAAGAATGGATAAACTTTTTCAATGCTAGTTAAGGATACTATAGGCCTAGTGATCACGTTTCACGTTGGATTTATTAACTACAAAAAGGTTTGACATTTTTAATTCTCTGCCTGCTCTATCCACACTGATTGGTGAAGTAATTTATTGAGCTTAATGTAAAAAATAAAAATAAAAACTTGATTTCAAAGGTTAAAAAAGTAACAGAGGTTAACAACAATATAAACATATGTTTTTTGTTTCCAACTGGCTCAGACCTTTCTTTAGCTGGTCAGAACAGTGGGATGGAATGTAAAAAATAGGGGTTCTGTTAAGAACAAAAGATTGGAAAATACACTACATGACCAAAAGTATGTGGACACATGCTCATTGAACATCTCATTCCAAAATCATGGGCATTAATATGGAGTTGGTCCCCCTTTTGCTGCTATAACAGCCTCCACTCTTCTGGGATGGCTTTCCACTAGATGTTGGTTCATTGCTGCTGGGACTTGCTTCCATTGAGCCACAAGAGCATTAGTGAGGTTGGGCACTGATGTTGGGCGATTAGGCCTGGCTCGCAGTCGTTGTTTCAATTCATCCCAAAGGTGTTTGATGGTGTTGAGGTCAGGGCTCTGTGCAAGCCAGTCAAGTTCTTCCACACCGATCTCTACAAACCTTTTCTATATGGACCTCACTTTGTGCATGTGGGCATTGTCATGCTGGAACAGGAATGGGCCTTCCCCAAACTGTTGCCACAGTTCGAAGCACAGAATCGTCTACAATGACAATGTTTTTGATTTAGAGTTAAGATTTCCCTTCATTGGAACTAAGGGACCGAGTTCGAACCATGAAAAACAGCAACAGACCATTATTCCTCCTCCACAAAACTTTACAGTAGGCACTATGCATTGGGGCAGGTAGCGTTCTCCTGGCATCCGCCAAATCCAGATTTAGTCCGTCGGACTGGCAGATGGTGAAGTGTGATTCACCACTCCAGAGAACGCTTTTCCACTGCTCCAGAGTCCAATGGTGGCAAGCTTTATACCACTCCAGCCGATGCTTGGCATTGTGCATGGTGATCTTAGGCTTGTGTGTGGCTGCTCGGCCATGGAAACCCATTTCATAAAGCTCCCGACGAACAGTTATTGTGCTGTCTTTGCTTCCAGAGGCAGTTTGGATCTCGGTAGTGAGTGTTGCAACCGAGGACAGATTTTTACGTGCTACGCGCTTCAGCACTCGGTAGTCCTGTTCTGTGAGCTTGTGTGGCCTACCACTTTGCGGCTGAGCCGTTGTTGCTCCTAGACGTTTCCACTTCACAATAAAAGCACATACAGTTGACCGGGTCAGCTCTAGCAGGGCAGAAATTTGACAAACTGACTTGTTGGAAAGGTGGCATCCTATAACGGTGCCACGCTGAAAGCCACGGAGCACTTCAGTAAGGCCATTCTACTGACAATGTTTGTCTATGGAGATTGCGTGGCTGTGTGCTTGATTTTATACACCTGTCAGCAACGGGTGTGGCTGAAAGCCGAATCCACGAAATTGAAGGGGTGTCCACATGCTTTTGATGATGTAGTGTAATTTTGGTTCCAACTCTTGATGTTATCATGCTAATGTTGGATAAAACCCTAACTATAACTTATTGGGAATGTTAGCTAATGTCCTGGGAATGTTCCCGGTTTGCTGGGACCAGTTAATGCCTTGAGCAGAAGCTGCAAGGTAGCTTACGTCCTCACATTGCATTAAGGCCAATTGAACAACACATTGAACAACCTGTTTACACTATACTGCAACTGTGCTAAGCCTAGTAGGACTGCTTTTTCAGCGAGGGGGAGAGAACAGTGTTGCACGAAGGATAAGAAGAAAGTGGACTCTTTGTTTTCAGTTTAGCCGAGCAGCAATACTCTGATCATTTAAATTCAACAATTGCGAATGGTATTATTTACATCACAGTTGTAATAATGAATGTGATATCATGAGATGTTCATTATTTAGTAGTTAGTTCTAGGATTCTAATAGAATAACAATGTATTGCTGTTTGCTGCTCCACTTTCATTCCTTTCATCATTGTTTTCTCTTGTCTTTTGTGAGTGTGTTCAGATACCCATGATGCATACCAAAAGTAGTGCACTAAATGGGGAATACGGTGTCATTTGGAGCACATGCGCTGTGATTCTCTTAATGAGGCCTCGTAAACAATGTTGTCATCACCGACTTATCTCACACAATTAGTGTCTTCCGTGGGGTCACTGTCTCTTTAAATGGCTAACAGCCTCCCCCCTGGCATCTGAGGAACAATCATGCAGTCAGGGGCCTGAGAGGAGGGAAGAGAAAGAGAAGGAGAGAAAGAGAGCCTGTCACTATGTGTCTGTCACTGCTACTGGATCATGCTACTAGAAAGTGTTTCTCTCTCCCTCTGTGTTTCTCTCTCCCTCTGTGTGTTTCTCTCTCCCTCTGTGTGTTTCTCTCTCCCTCTGTGTGTTTCCTCTCCCTCTGTGTGTTTCTCTCTCCCTCTGTGTGTTTCTCTCTCCCTCTGTGTGTTTCCTCTCCCTCTGTGTGTTTCCTCTCCCTCTGTGTGTTTCTCTCTCCCTCTGTGTGTTTCTCTCTCCCTCTGTGTGTTTCTCTCTCCCTCTGTGTGTTTCTCTCTCCCTCTGTGTGTTTCCTCTCCCTCTGTGTGTTTCCTCTCCCTCTGTGTGTTTCTCTCTCCCTCTGTGTGTTTCTCTCTCCCTCTGTGTGTTTCTCTCTTCTCTGTGTGTTTCTCTCTCCCTCTGTGTGTTTCTCTCTCCCTCTGTGTGTTTCTCTCTCCCTCTGTGTGTTTCTCTCTTCTCTGTGTGTTTCTCTCTCCCTCTGTGTGTTTCCTCTCCCTCTGTGTGTTTCTCTCTCCCTCTGTGTGTTTCTCTCTCCCTCTGTGTTTCTCTCTTCTCTGTGTGTTTCTCTCTCCCTCTGTGTGTTTCTCTCTCCCTCTGTGTGTTTCTCTCTCCCTCTGTGTGTTTCTCTCTTCTCTGTGTGTTTCTCTCTCCCTCTGTGTGTTTCTCTCCCCCTCTGTGTGTTTCCTCTCCCCCTCTGTGTGTTTCTCTCTCCCTCTGTGTGTTTCCTCCCCCTCTGTGTGTTTCTCTCTCCCTCTGTGTGTTTCTCTCTCCCTCTGTGTGTTTCCTCTCTCCCTCTGTGTGTTTCTCTCTTCTCTGTGTGTTTCTCTCTCCCTCTGTGTGTTTCTCTCCCCCTCTGTGTGTTTCCTCTCTCCCTCTGTGTGTTTCTCTCTCCCTCTGTGTGTTTCTCTCCCCCTCTGTGTGTTTCCTCTCCCCCTCTGTGTGTTTCTCTCTCCCTCTGTGTGTTTCCTCTCCCCCTCTGTGTGTTTCTCTCTCCCTCTGTGTGTTTCCTCTCTCCCTCTGTGTGTTTCTCTCTCCCTCTGTGTGTTTCTCTCCCCCTCTGTGTGTTTCCTCTCCCCCTCTGTGTGTTTCCTCTCCCTCTGTGTGTTTCCTCTCCCTCTGTGTGTTTCTCTCTCCCTCTGTGTGTTTCTCTCTCCCTCTGTGTGTTTCTCTCTTCTCTGTGTGTTTCTCTCTCCCTCTGTGTGTTTCTCTCTCCCTGTGTGTTTCTCTCTCCCTCTGTGTGTTTCTCTCTCCCTCTGTGTGTTTCTCTCTTCTCTGTGTGTTTCCTCTCCCTCTGTGTGTTTCTCTCTTCTCTGTGTGTTTCCTCTCCCTCTGTGTGTTTCCTCTCCCTCTGTGTGTTTCCTCTCCCTCTGTGTGTTTCCTCTCCCCCTCTCTCACTCTGTGTGTTTCTCTCTTCTCTGTGTGTTTCCTCTCCCTCTGTGTGTTTCCTCTCCCTCTGTGTGTTTCCTCTCCCCCTCTCTCCCTCTGTGTGTTTCCTCTCCCCCTCTCTCCCTCTGTGTGTTTCCTCTCCCTCTGTGTGTTTCCTCTCCCCCTCTCTCCCTCTGTGTGTTTCTCTCTTCTCTGTGTGTTTCCTCTCCCTCTGTGTGTTTCCTCTCCCTCTGTGTGTTTCCTCTCCCTCTGTGTGTTTCCTCTCCCTCTGTGTGTTTCCTCTCCCTCTGTGTGTTTCTCTTCTCTGTGTGTTTCCTCTCCCTCTGTGTGTTTCCTCTCCCTCTGTGTGTTTCTCTCTTCTCTGTGTGTTTCCTCTCCCTCTGTGTGTTTCCTCTCCCTCTGTGTGTTTCCTCTCCCTCTGTGTGTTTCTCTCTTCTCTGTGTGTTTCCTCTCCCTCTGTGTGTTTCCTCTCCCTCTGTGTGTTTCTCTCTCCCTCTGTGTGTTTCCTCTCCCTCTGTGTGTTTCCTCTCCCTCTGTGTGTTTCTCTCTCCCTCTGTGTGTTTCTCTCTCCCTCTGTGTGTTTCTCTCTTCTCTGTGTGTTTCCTCTCCCTCTGTGTGTTCCCTCTCCCTCTGTGTGTTTCCTCTCCCTCTGTGTGTTTCTCTCTCCCTCTGTGTGTTTCTCTCTCCCTCTGTGTGTCTTCTCTGTGTGTTTCCTCCCCCTCTGTGTGTTTCCTCTCCCTCTGTGTGTTTCCTCTCCCTCTGTGTGTTTCCTCTCCCTCTGTGTGTTTCCTCTCCCTCTGTGTGTTTCCTCTCCCTCTGTGTGTTTCTCTCTCCCTCTGTGTGTTTCTCTCTCCCTCTGTGTGTTTCTCTCTTCTCTGTGTGTTTCCTCCCCCTCTGTGTGTTTCCTCTCCCTCTGTGTGTTTCCTCTCCCTCTGTGTGTTTCCTCTCCCTCTGTGTGTTTCCTCTCCCTCTGTGTGTTTCTCTCTTCTCTGTGTGTTTCCTCTCCCTCTGTGTGTTTCCTCTCCCTCTGTGTGTTTCCTCTCCCTCTGTGTGTTTCTCTCTTCTCTGTGTGTTTCCTCTCCCTCTGTGTGTTTCTCTCTTCTCTGTGTGTTTCCTCTCCCTCTGTGTGTTTCCTCTCCCTCTGTGTGTTTCCTCTCCCTCTGTGTGTTTCCTCTCCCTCTGTGTGTTTCCTCTCCCTCTGTGTGTTTCCTCCCCCTCTGTGTGTTTCCTCTCCCTCTGTGTGTTTCCTCTCCCTCTGTGTGTTTCCTCTCCCTCTGTGTGTTTCCTCTCCCTCTGTGTGTTTCCTCTCCCTCTGTGTGTTTCCCTCTGTGTGTTTCCTCTCCCTCTGTGTGTTTCCTCTCCCTCTGTGTGTTTCCTCTCCCTCTGTGTGTTTCCTCTCCCTCTGTGTGTTTCCTCTCCCTCTGTGTGTTTCCTCTCCCCCTCTGTGTGTTTCTCTCTCCCTCTGTGTGTTTCCTCTCTCCCTCTGTGTGTTTCCTCTCCCTCTGTGTGTTTCCTCTCCCCCTCTGTGTGTTTCCTCTCCCTCTGTGTGTTTCCTCTCCCTCTGTGTGTTTCCTCTCCCCCTCTGTGTGTTTCTCTCTCCCTCTGTGTGTTTCCTCTCCCTCTGTGTGTTTCCTCTCCCTCTGTGTGTTTCCTCTCCCCCTCTGTGTGTTTCTCTCTCCCTCTGTGTGTTTCCTCTCCCTCTGTGTGTTTCCTCTCCCTCTGTGTGTTTCCTCTCCCCCTCTGTGTGTTTCTCTCTCCCTCTGTGTGTTTCCTCTCCCTCTGTGTGTTTCCTCTCCCCCTCTCTCACTCTCTTTCGTTCTTGTTTTGAAGCGTTCATACCTAATTCTTTATGAGTGCACTCTGGCTGTTTTATTATTAAGACCCTGAGCTGCTGTGAGAGAGGGAGAGAAGTGGGGGATGAGGGGAGAGAGGTGGAGGGAGGGTGTGATGAGATGGTGGGCGAGTGAAGATGTTGAGAAGATTATAGGGCTCAGGGGCTGGATGGAATGAAGGGCTGTGGAGTTGGTCAAGCAACAAGGGTTTCTACTATATGCTTTCTGTGCCTGCCTCTGAAATGGCACCCTATTCCCTTGGCACCCTATTCCCAGGGCCTTGGTCAAAAGTAGTACACTATATAGTGATTAGGGTGCATCTTCAGATGCAGTCTGTCTTTATTCCTCCACTGGTCCATTCTGCATGGTTGGCTTCCTTTTGGCTGATGTGAGTTACAGTTAGCCCTTTGTCTTAAAACAAACACTAACTAACTGGAAGTTTTATTGTAAAACAGCATGTTGTATGGAAAACATGTTGGATGAATAACAGTCTCTTTCTTCTCATGTTCTATCATCAGTAACCCCAGAGAGGTCTAACCGTATATTTTTATCAACTGTACATTCTCCAAGTCTCCTACATTGTAAAAAGTTAACGGATCTATATTTTACTTTAACCTGGGTCGCGGTCCAGTGTCACCTGTCATATCGGCAAATATCCAGCTGTCATGTTTGCTTACTGCTTTGGCCGGGGAAGAAGAAACATTGAATGGCTGCCAAGGGCAATATGTAGTCTGCTCAGATTTCACATCATCTCTGACTGTCCGTTCTAATGTGTAACCAGTGGGCATGTTCAGTGACCCAGGACACATCCCAAATAGCACCCTATTCCTTATATGGTGGACTACTTCTGACCAGAGTCCAATGGGCCCTGGTCAAAAGTAGTGTACTATATAGAGAATAGGGTGCATTTTGGGATGCAGTCCCTTTCTGTTGGACCCAGAACAGACTGGAGATATTAAATCTACCTTTGGCCCTTAAGACCCAGGGATGGTTTGCCCTGGAGGGTAAAGCATGTCTCTGCACAGTAGTCTGAACACATTAACCCCACTGGGCACAGTAGCACCGTATGTTATTATCATTGACCAATTGTTCTTTTCTAAGTGAAATAAGGAGGGTGGTGTACAACATGTTTGTATTCAGGTCAGGTTAACCCTACTGGGTACAGTAGTACAGCATGGACCTGGATCTCTATCCATGGCGGAGTTTGCTGTCTTAGCTAATAATAATAATGGATTTGATTTTATGTAGTGCTTTTCATTACAAACAGAATCTCAAAGTTGCTTTAAAAAACATGGTTATTATTAGAGCTGGGATGATAAACCGAAAACTATCGACACCGATCACTTATTGCAGGCATTTTACTGATATTGTTCATTAAGATACAGTGCCTTGCGAAAGTATTCGGCCCCCTTGAACTTTGCGACCTTTTGCCACATTTCAGGCTTCAAACATAAAGATATAAAACTGTATTTTTTTGTGAAGAATCAACAACAAGTGGGACACAATCATGAAGTGGAACGACATTTATTGGATATTTCAAACTTTTTTAACAAATCAAAAACTGAAAAATTGGGCGTGCAAAATTATTCAGCCCCCTTAAGTTAATACTTTGTAGCGCCACCTTTTGCTGCGATTACAGCTGTAAGTCACTTGGGGTATGTCTCTATCAGTTTTGCACATCGAGAGATTGAAAATTTTTCCCATTCCTCCTTGCAAAACATCTCAAGCTCTGTGAGGTTGGATGGAGAGCATTTGTGAACAGCAGTTTTCAGTTCTTTCCACAGATTCTCGATTGGATTCAGGTCTGGACTTTGACTTTGCCATTCTAACACCTGGATATGTTTATTTTTGAACCATTCCATTGTAGATTTTGCTTTATGTTTTGGATCATTGTCTTGTTGGAAGACAAATCTCCGTCCCAGTCTCAGGTCTTTTGCAGACTCCATCAGGTTTTCTTCCAGAATGGTCCTGTATTTGGCTCCATCCATCTTCCCATCAATTTTAACCATCTTCCCTGTCCCTGCTGAAGAAAAGCAGGCCCAAACCATGATGCTGCCACCACCATGTTTGACAGTGGGGATGGTGTGTTCAGGGTGATGAGCTGTGTTGCTTTTACGCCAAACATAACGTTTTGCATTGTTGCCAAAAAGTTCAATTTTGGTTTCATCTGACCAGAGCACCTTCTTCCATATGTTTGGTGTGTCTCCCAGGTGGCTTGTGGCAAACTTTAAACGACACCTTTTATGGATATCTTTAAGAAATGGCTTTCTTCTTGCCACTCTTCCATAAAGGCCAGATTTGTGCAATATACGACTGATTGTTGTCCTATGGACAGAGTCTCCCACCTCAGCTGTAGATCTCTGCAGTTCATCCAGAGTGATCATGGGCCTCTTGGCTGCATCTCTGATCAGTCTTCTCCTTGTATGAGCTGAAAGTTTAGAGGGACGGCCAGGTCTTGGTAGATTTGCAGTGGTCTGATACTCCTTCCATTTCAATATTATCGCTTGCACAGTGCTCCTTGGGATGTTTAAAGCTTGGGAAATCTTTTTGTATCCAAATCCGGCTTTAAACTTCTTCACAACAGTATCTCGGACCTGCCTGGTGTGTTCCTTGTTCTTCATGATGCTCTCTGCGCTTTTAACGGACCTCTGAGACTATCACAGTGCAGGTGCATTTATACGGAGACTTGATTACACACAGGTGGATTGTATTTATCATCATTAGTCATTTAGGTCAACATTGGATCATTCAGAGATCCTCACTGAACTTCTGGAGAGAGTTTGCTGCACTGAAAGTAAAGGGGCTGAATAATTTTGCACGCCCAATTTTTCAGTTTTTGATTTGTTAAAAAAGTTTGAAATATCCAATAAATGTCGTTCCACTTCATGATTGTGTCCCACTTGTTGTTGATTCTTCACAAAAAAATACAGTTTTATATCTTTATGTTTGAAGCCTGAAATGTGGCAAAAGGTCGCAAAGTTCAAGGGGGCCAAATACTTTCGCAAGGCACTGTAAGTAGCCTATACAAGAGAAATATCTAGTTTCAATTGAAATAAGTTTGCTAATATGTGGAATTGTCAGTGGTGGAAAAAGTAACCAATGTCATACTTGAGTAAAAGTAAAGATACGTTAATAAAAAATGACTCAAGCAAAAGTCACCCAGTAAAATACTACTTGAGTAAAAGTCAAAAGGTATTTCATTTGAAATATACTCAAATATCAAAAGTAAATGTAATTGCTCAAATATACTTAGGTATCAAAAGAAAGTATAAATCATTAAAAAATCTGTATATAAAGCCAACCAGACGGCACCATTTTCTTGTTTGTTTATTTATTTGTTTATTTATTTACTGATAGCCAAGGGCACACTCCAACATTCCGATATGATTTACAAATGAAGTATGTTATTTTCTTAAGGAATGTAGTGATATAAAATTTGTACAAAATATAAATAGTAAAGTAAACTACAGATACACAAAAAATACTTATTAAAGTAATTTTACACAAGTACTTTACACCACTGGTGATTTTTAATAGGACAATTGATGGCCACAACAATATAATAGTAGTTGTTTAAAGGAACATTTTTAAAAACTGGTGCACTTCATTCTATTTATCGTTATTGCATCAATTCAGGAAATGTATCACAATATGGCTCAGCTCTAGTTGGTATACAGTACAGGTTACATAAGGTGGGATACAACATGTTTCTATTCAGGTCAGGTTAACCATACTGGCAAAGTTAGAGTTGTATTTATTTTTACAGGGACAGTGCACATTAATCAACGTTTCAGTAAAAGTGCTGGTTTTAGCCAGCCGGCTAATTTTCAACCGCAGTACCTGGGCAGGTTATTAAAAACAATTACAATACAGACAATCAATGAGCAATGAGCACACGCAGAGCAACATAGGACAAGCAAGACGTAGCATACAGACGGAGCAACATAGGACAAGCAAGACGTAGCATACAGACGGAGCAACATAGGACAAGCAAGACGTAGCATACAACATAGGACAAGCAAGACGTAGCATACAACATAGGACAAGCAAGACGTAGCATACAACATAGGACAAGCAAGACGTAGCATACAACATAGGACAAGCAAGACGTAGCATACAGAAGCAACATAGGACAAGCAAGACGTAGCATACAGACGGAGCAACATAGGACAAGCAAGACGTAGCATACAGACGGAGCAACATACAGCATACAGACGGAGCAACATAGGACAAGCAAGACGTAGCATACAGACGGAGCAACATAGGACAAGCAAGACGTAGCATACAGACGGAGCAACATAGGACAAGCAAGACGTAGCATACAGACGGAGCAACATAGGACAAGCAAGACGTAGCATACAGACGGAGCAACATAGGACAAGCAAGACGTAGCATACAGACAGAGCAACATAGGACAAGCAAGACGTAGCATACAGACGGAGCAACATAGGACAAGCAAGACGTAGCATACAGACAGAGCAACATAGGACAAGCAAGACGTAGCATACAGACGGAGCAACATGGCACAAAAAGCAACAAGACAAAATCCATAAAAGCGACAGTGTTTCCACACCTCACAAGCTACAGACAACATGGAAAGTGGCAATACACAGCTAGGGACCGTGTTCACAAATCTGATTGACCTTTAGCCATGTCTTCATGTTTTTTGTGAAAGTGTGATATGTGGTGCAGTTATGTGTGTCTGATGGCAGTGTATTCCAGACATGGGAAGTTCTCACAGAGAAAACGGATTTACTAAAGGTGCTTTTCCTTAAGAGAACTACACAGTCACCTCTCATGGCAGACCTTGTGGATCTGCTGCCATATGTTTGGGTTTTCTGTTTGACAAAAATACTGAGTGGAGGGGGAGCCAGGCCATTTAGGATCTTGAATACAAGACATTCGTCGGTGTATTGCACAAGATTTTCCCAACTCAGGAGCTCATGCTTTCTGAGGATGTAACAGTGATGATGGCTATTGGGCTTCCTATCAAGCACTTTGAGAGCCTGTTTGTAGACAGACTGAATGGGTTTTAATGTTGTACAGCAAGCTTGGGCCCAACTAGTCAAGCAGTATGTTAAGTGGGGGAGTATCATAGATTTGAAGTACTGTTTTGCTACCTCTGTAGTCAAACAATTTCGTACAAATCGGAAATTAGCTAGGTTGAATTTGGTTATTTGAATTACCTTTTTCACCTGCTTTTTAAAAGAGAGGTTGGAATCAAGTATGATGCCAAGGTACTTAAAATCAGATACCACCTGGAGCTTCTCCCCTGACACATAGACATCTGGCTCAGTAGCATCAGTTGCCCTCTTTGTGAAGAACATGCAGACAGTTTTTCTCACATTGAGATGCAAACACGAGTCACTAAGCCACTTTGTAACCTGGACCATTACAGTAGTGAGTTCTTGTGCAGCTTGTTGTTTGCTCTTTGCATGCACATATATCACTGTATCATCTGCATACATTTGAACTTCAGATCCAGTACAGACAGAAGGCAGATCATGAATGTACAGGCTGAACAGGAGGGGCCCCAGTATTGACCCTTGGGGCACGCCCACATCATAGCTAAGAGTGGGCGACAGCTCATTGTTCTCTCTGACACACTGAGTTCTGCCTTCAAGGTATGATTTCATCCATCTCAAGGCATCGGGGGAAAAGTTGAACTTGGACAATTTTGTGATGAGAATCTCATGGTTAATAGTATCAAAAGCCTTCCTTAGGTCCAGAAACACAGCCCCAACAACGCCCCCTTTGTCCATCTTGGACTTCACATTTTCCAGAAGAAAGCAGTTGGCCGTTTCTGTGGAGGGTTTCGCTCTGAAGCCAAACTGCATGGAGTGTAATGTGAAGGGGCTGTTGCTGAGTTGCTCTGCTACACACTTTTCAACAGCCTTCGACGCCACAGGTAGTATACTAATGGGCCTGTAGTTATTCACGTCAGCAGGGTCACCCGATTTAAAGATGGCCGTTATTATGTCGGACTTCCATACCCTTGGAAACACCCCCAGACCAATAGATGTGTTGGTAGTACAGCATGTTATTTTATTATTATCCCAGATCAGTGGTTATTAAACAGGTTACATAAGGTGGGTACAGCATGTTATTTCATAATCCCAGATCAGTGGTTATTAAACAGGTTACATAAGGTGGGTACAGCATGTTATTTTATATTATCCCAGATCAGTGGTTATTAAACAGGTTACATAAGGTGGGTACAGCATGTTTCTACATGCAGATAAGTCATATTGAGAAGCCTACTGCGTGTTTTATACAGGTCAACTAAGGATTCTGCATGTTTCTATGCAGTGCAGGTTAACCCTACTGTGCACAAATGTACAGCATGATATTATTATAGATCAATGGTTATTCTATAGGTTGTATAATGAGGGTACAGCATGATATTATTATAGATCAATGGTTATTCTATAGGTTATATAATGAGGGTACAGCATGATATTATTATAGATCAATGGTTATTCTATAGGTTATATAATGAGGGTACAGCATGATATTATTATAGATCAATGGTTATTCTATAGGTTATATAATGAGGGTACAGCATTATATTATTATAGATCAATGGTTATTCTATAGGTTATATAATGAGGGTACAGCATGATATTATTATAGATCAATGGTTATTCTATAGGTTGTATAATGAGGGTACAGCATTTTTCTACAAGCAGATGAGCCTTATTGAGAAGCCTACTGCATGTTTTATACAGGATATCAGTTACAGCATGTCTATAAATAGGTGAAACTTACTGCTGTGGTTTTGAGCACCATTTCGAAATGAACAGGTTAGATCGTGCTGACGTGTTCTTCTGCAGGACACACGTGGGCTTCTGGAGGTTGTCAACGGGTTCCTTGTGAAAGTTTGAGGTTGTACACAGGTTGTAAATATGTTGCGGACAGGGCATAGACAGGTAACAGACATGTTGTACTTTAGATAGACTGTCCAGGAATCACAGACCTTCAGAAAGTATTCAGACCCCTTGACCTTTCCCACATTTTGTTATGTTACAGCCTTATTGTAAAATAGATTAGATGTGTTTTCCCCTCATCAATCTACACACAATACCCCATAATCACAAAGCAAAAAATATTTTTTATTCATTTTTGAAAATGTATAAAAAAAACTGTATTCAGACCCTTTACTGAGTACTTTGTTGAAGAACCTTGGCAGGGATTGCAGGGATTACAGCATTGAGTCTTCTTGGGTATGACGCTACAAGCTGGGGAGTTTCTCCCATTGTTCTCTGCAGATCCTCTCAAGCTCTGTCAGGATGGATGGGGAGCATTGCTGCACAGCTATTTTCAGGTCTCTCCAGAGATGTTCGATCAGATTCTGGCTCAGCCACTCAAGGACATTCAGAGACTTGTCCCGAAGCCTTCTCCTGCATTGTCTTGGCTGTGTGCTTAGGGTTGTTGTCCTGTTGGAAGCTGAACCTTCACCCCAGTCTGAGGTCCTGAGCACTCTGGAGCAGGTTTCATCAAGGATCTCTCTGTACTTTGCTCTGTTAATCTTTCGCTTGATCCTGACTAGTCTCCCAGTCCCTGCTGCTGAAAAACATCTCCACAGCATGATGCTACCACCACCATACATTTTTTTATTTCACCTTTATTTAGGCAGGAAGGCCAGCTGAAAACAAGTTCTCCTTTACAACTGCGACCTGGCCAAGATAAAGCAAAGCAGTGCGACAAAAAAACACAACACAGAGTTACACATGGAATAAACGAACATACAGTCAATAACACAATAGAAAAATCTATATACAGTGTGTGCAAATGGAGTAAGGAGGTAAGGCAATAAATAGGCCATAGTAGCAAAGTATTTACAATTTAGCAAATTAACACTGGAGTGATAGATGTGCAGATGATGTGCAAGTAGAAATACTGGTGTGCAAAAAAGTAAATAAAAACAATATGGGGGATGAGGTAGGTAGTTGGATGGGCTATTTACAGATGGACTGTGTACAGCTGCAGCGATCGGTAAGCTGCTCAGATAGCTGATGCTTAAAGTTACCGAGGCAGATGTAAGTCTCCAGCTTCAGTGATTTTTGCAATTCGTTCCAGTCATTGGCAGCAAAGAACTGGAAGGAAAGGCGGCCAAAGGAAGTGTTCACTTTGGGGATGACCAGTGAGATATACCTGCTGGAGCACATGCTACGGGTGGATGTTATTATGGTGACCAGTGAGCTGAGATAAGGCGGAGCTTTACCTAGCATAGACTTATAGATGACCTGGAGCCAGTGAGGGCCAGCCGACGAGGGCCAGCCGACGAGAACATACAGGTCGCAGTGGTGGGTAGTATATGGGGCTTTGGTGACAAAACGGATGGCACTGTGATAGACTGCATCCAGTTTGCTGAGTAGAGTGTTTGAGGCTATTTTGTAGATGACATCGCCGAAGTCTAGGATTGGTTGGATAGTCAGTTTTACGAGGGCATGTTTGGCAGCGTGAGTGCAGGAGGTTTTGTTGCGAAATAGGAAGCCGATTCTAGATTTAATTTTGGATTGGAGATGCTTAATATGAGTCTGGAAGGAGAGTTTACATTCTAACCAGACACCTAGGTATTTATAGTTGTCCACATATCCTAAGTCAGAACCGTCCAGAGTAGTGATGCTAGACGGGCGGGCAGGTGCGGGCAGCGATCGGTTGAAGAGCATGCATTTAGTTTTACTCACATTTAAGAGCAGTTGGAGGCCACGGAAGGAGTGTTGTATGGCATTGAATCTTGTTTGGAGGTTAGTTAACACAGTGTCCAAAGAAGGGCCAGATGTATACAGAATTGTGTCGTCTGCGTAGAGGTGGATCAAGGAATAACCCTCAACAAGAGCGACATCATTGATGTATACAGAGAAAAGAGTCGGCCCGAGGATTTGAACCCTGTGGCACCCCCATAGAGACTGCCAGAGGTCCGGACAAGAGGCCCTCAGATTTGACACACTGAACTCTATCTGAGAAGTAGTTGGTGAACCAGGCGAGGCAGTCATTTGAGAAACCAAGGCTGTTGAGTCTGCCGATAAGAATGCGGGGATTGACAGAGTCGAAAGCCTTGGCCAGGTCGATGAAGACGGCTGCACGGTCTTTTATCGATGGGGGTTATGATATCTTTTAGTACCTTGAGCGGGGGTGAGGTCCACCGATGACCGGCTCGGAAGCCGGATTGTACGGCGGAGAAGGTACTTTGGGATTCGAAATGGTCAGTGAAATGTTTATTAACTTGGCTTTCAAAGACTTTAGAAAGGCAGGGCAGGATGGATTTAGGTCTGTAACAGTTTGGGTATAGAGTGTCACCCCTTTGAAGAGGGTGATGACCACGGCAGCTTTCCAATCTTTAGAAATAATTGGAAAAAGTCAAGGGGTCTGAATACTTTCCGAATGCACCTTTTGAGCGTGTCAATATTGAAAATAACCATGTATTCATGTGTGGATTATATTAACCATTTTCTCTGTCCCCATCCCCTCTCCACCTGCCCTCCTCTTTTTCTTACCTGTCCCATCTCACACAACCTTCAATCTCCCTCCCTCCTTCCCTCCCTCCCTGCCACCCTACCTCCACCCCTACCTCTTCCCGACCTGTCTCTACCTCCCTCCCCCTCTCCTACCTCCCTCCAGCCTGGGTGGGGGCCCTGGCGATGGGCATGATCTTCTTCTGTTCCCCGGTGGTCTCCATGTTCACCGATCACTTCGGCTGCAGGAAGACAGCTGTGGGCGGGGCCACCGTGGCCTTCATCGGACTCCTCAGCACTGCCTTCGCAAAGTAAGAGAACCTTCTGTTCTAGAGCCCTTCTGGAAACCTCCAACCTTTCTAGAATCATTAGAACACTCCACACCTTCGATAATTATTATAACCCATCTCCTCTAGAGCCCTTCTAGAACCCTTCAATCTTTTAGAACTCTCCTTGAATGTTTTGCCAATCCTTTTGCCTCTCATATAATTTACACCTCCTGCCCTCAGTGACCTGAGAATTACACATTCATGCTAAGGTGTCACAGGCTCTGTTCCATATTGACACTAACTTACTGCTTATAAGGAAGTGATTTATTTGATATATATTCTAGGTGCTATGTTATGCTAGTGTGGGTAGTGTGGAACATCGCACAGTACTGAGAATGCTACCTCTTCACCCATTATAATTAAAACTAGTTTTGCATTGTTTACTTACAGTTCAAGTCGGAAGTTTACATACACTTAAACTATAGTTTTGGCAAGTTGGTTAGGACATCTACTTTGTGTATGACACAAGTCATTTTTCCAACAATTGTTTACAGACAGATTATATCACTTATAATTCACTGTATCACAATTCCAGTGGGTCAGAAGTTTACATACACTAAGTTGCCTGTGCCTTTAAACAGCTTGGACAATCCCAGAAAATGTCATGGCTTTAGAACTTTTGTCAATTGGAGGTGTACCTGTGGATGGATTTCAAGGCCTACCTTCAACAGCAGTGCCTCTTTGCTTGACATCATGGGAAAATCAAAAGAAATCAGCCAAGACCTCAGAAAACAAATTGTAGAGCTCCACAAGTCTGGTTCATCCTTGGGAGCAATTTCCAAATGCCTGAAGGTACCACGTCCATCTGTACAAACAATAGTGCACAAGTATAAACACCATGGGACCACACAGCCGTCATACCGCTCAGGAAGGTAACGAGTTCTGCCTCTTAGAGATGATCATACTTTGGTGCGAAAAGTGCAAATAATTCCCAGAACAACAGCAAAGGACCTTGTGAAGATGCTGGAGGAAACAGGTACAAAAATATATATCCACAGTAAAAAAGCCAGACTACGCTTTGCAACTGCATATGGGGACAAAGATCATACTTTTTGGAGAAATGTCCTCTGGTCTGATGAAACAAAAATAGAACTGTTTGGCCATAATGACCATCGTTATGTTTGGAGGATAAAGGGGGAGGTTTGCAAGCCGAAGAACACCATCCCAACGGTGAAGCACGGAGGTGGCAGCATCATGTTGTGGTGGTGCTTTGCTGCAGGAGGGACTGGTGCACTTCACAAAATAGATGGCATCATGAGGTAGGAAAACTATGTGGATATATTGAAGCAACATTTCAAGATTTGAGTCAGGAAGTTAAAGCTTGGTCAGGTGTTGGGTGGATGGACAATGGGCAATGATGGACATTCTTCCAAAGTTGTGGCAAAATGGCTTAAGGACAACAAAGTCAAGGTATTGGAGTGGCTGTCACAAAGCCCTGACCTCAATCATATAAAACATTTGTGGGCAGAACTGAAAAAGCGTGTGCGAGCAAGGAGGCCTACAAACCTGACTCAGTTACACCAGCTCTGTCAGGAGGATGGGCCAAAATTCACCCAACTTATTGTGGGAAGCTTGTGGAAGGCTACCTGAAACATTTGACCCAAGTTAAACAATTTCATGGCAATGCTACCAAATACTAATTGAGTGTATGTAAACTTCTGACCCACTGGGAATGTGATGAAAGAAATTAAAGCTGAAATAAATCATTCTCTCTACTATTATTCTGACATTTCACATTCTCAAAATTAATTGGTGATCCTAACTGACCTAAGACAGGGAATTTTTACTAGGAATAAATGTCAGGAATTGTGAAAACCTGAGTTCAAATGTATTTGGCTAAGGTGTATGTAAACTTCTGACTTCAACTGTACCTCTACCCCTGCCCCCCCAGGTCCCTCAGCCTGCGGTATTTCACTTATGGGATCCTGTTTGGATGTGGCTCGTCCTTTGCCTTCCAGCCCTCCCTGGTGATCCTGGGCCACTACTTCCGGCGGCGGCTTGGCCTGGCCAACGGCGTGGTGACGGCTGGCAGCAGCCTGTTCTCCATGGGCCTCCCAGTGCTGCTCACCAAGGTGGCGGAGCCGCTGGGCCTCAGAAGTACCTTCCAGATCCTCAGCCTCTTCATGCTGGTACTGTTGTGATGTGATCATCCATGACACTGCCTTTTTGTTTACATCTTACAGATTTTTTTTGAATGATGTGACTCGTTGAAGTAAAGGTTAAATTCGACTTTGAACAAGTGTTCATTTTCAATCTCATCAACAAAACAGGTCCAGGCCCTGCTGGCCCTGACCTTCAGACCCCTGCTGCCCCAGAGAGCTCCAATGGGACCACCAGGACCAGGGGGCCCTGTCGGGTCAACGCCTCAGCAAGGAGCCACTGCCCGGGGCAGCCGCTGGAGCAGGGCGCTGATCCAGGTCAGGAAGGCCTTTAACCTGAAGGTGTTCCACATCGTCACCTACCGGGTGTGGGCGTTCGGGGTTGCTACGGCCGTGCTGGGTTACTTTGTGCCCTACATCCACTTGGTAAGGGCTCAGGGACCATCAATATAATTTCTTGAAGATTTTACCATGTTCTTTACCATGTTCACATCTCATTGTGTTGTATTTAGGGCACCGTTTTCAGAGACACCTGTGCTGTGAGTGAAATTATAATGATAGAATTATAATAATCTGCAGCACAATTTATGATGTGTATCCTTTCCATTTCCATTTAGAATGTTGCTGTTTTTGCGAGGGGAAATAATGTCGCCCTTACTGCTTTTAGTGTCACCTTGAATGGCATGTTACTGTATGTTGGAAAACTAAACTTTCCAACCAAAAGTTCAAGTCAACTTCAGAGGAAATCTGTAATATTGTTGTGTGTGTTAGGTTACATTGTGTGTTGGGTTAGGTTGTCATATTGTGTCAGACAAACCCACTTATCTAAAATAAGTAGCTTGTGACATTGTTGCATGGTGATGTGAGGACTATCAAGGAGACACCTTGTCACAGCTGTATGTTTATGAAAACTCCTGGAGGGATGAGGAAGGAGGACAGAAGGAAAAAAGGAGGGAGGGAAGGAGTAGAAAAAAGGGACAGAGAGGGGGGGAGAGAAGAGAAGGGGGGGCGGTAGATGTCTAGTGTGACGTTCCGCTACATCTTAGATGTTTAGGCAGCCTCCCCACTGCCTGTCCTGTTTTCTCAGGCCCCAGAGCCAGTCCCAGATGTAAACAAAGCCACCGGCTTTTGTTGTGTGAGCGCCCATGCTGCTAAACTGACTCAGGAAGCTCTTTGCTTTAGGTCAGCCCTAAACATGGGTATCCTATGGCCCTTGATGTTATTCTGGTGCCATGTAGTGCAGTATCAAAGCAGAGGAAACATTTCACATGAACTTGATAGGGGAGAGAAACTTCTGGTCAGGAAAGGACTTCAGAGGGTTTTGTGTTTTGGATCAGATTCAGGTGTTGGGTGGAGAGGAGAGAAGGGAAATTATTCACCTATAGCTCCGCCCCTTCCTGCTTCACTGTTTACAGGTCTTCTGAGAGGAGGACGTGGATGAAAACATTTGTTATTCCAAAGAATGGTTATGGAAGTTTGGAATGTTATAAGGAGAACAAATTCCAGTTTCTAACACGACTCGGGATGAGACCCAAATGCAGACACAGGAGGCAGACCGTTTGAATCTCAGATGTTTATTACAAAACAGGGGGCAGACAAACGGAAGGTCCAGGGCAGGCAGAGGTCAGTAATCCAAGGCAGCATCAATCGGGGACAGAACGGCAGGCAGGCTCAGGGTCAGGGCAGGCAGAGGTCAGTAATCCAAGGCAGCATCAATCGGGGACAGAACGGCAGGCAGGCTCAGGGTCAGGGCAGGCAGAATGGTCAGAAACGGGAGGACTAGAAAACAGGCACAAGAGATACGGGAAAGCATGCTGGTAAGATTTGACAAGACAAGATGAGCTGGCAACAGACCAACAGAAAAAGCAGGTATAAGTACACAGGATAATGGGGGTAAATGGGAGACACCTGGTGGGGGGTGGAGACAAGCACACTACGGATCAAACAGTTAAGGGTGTGACAGTTTCTCCATTGAAATCCCTTCACCAAGATTGAAATCAATGTCCTCGATGTAAGGTGATTTCAACATGGGAATAACACACATGAAAGAATCCATGATCACATGCAAGAAATGACTACGCCTTTGAGGCGTAATTCAGTGTTGTTTTGTTTTTTTGCTGTTTTGTTTGGCTGCTTCCAACCCCTCAGTGTTTGTATGTTTCCAGGGGGCTTGGTTTGAAAGCAACAAGACACCTTTCCGTCATCTTGAATTTAAGCCTACTAGAAAGTGTGTGCCCTCTGGCCTGGAGGGAAGCAAAAGTAATTCACCTACCTCAGAATAGTAAAGCCCCTTTAACTGGCTCAAATAGCCAACCAATCAGTTACCAACCCTTAGTAAACTTTTGTTGAAAAAAATGTGTTTAACCAGATACAATACTTTTTAACAGTAAACAAATTGTCAACAGACTTTCAGCACGCGTATTGGGAAGGACATTCAACAAGCACAGCACTTACACAAAAAACTGATGATTGGCTGAGAGAAATTGATGGTAAAAAGATTGTGGGGGCTGTTTTGTTAGACTTCAGTGTGGCTTTTGACATCATCGATTATAGTCTATTGCTATAAAAACATAAGTGTTATGGCTTTACACACCCTTTTATATTGTGGATAAAGAGTTACTTGTCTAACAGAACACAGATGGTGTTCTTTAATGGAAGCCTCTCCAACAAAATCCAGGTAGAATCAGGAATTCCCCAAGGCAGCTGTCTAGGCCCCTTACTTTTTTCAATCTTTACTAACGACCTGCCACTGGCTTTGAGTAAAGCCAGTGTGTCTATGTATGCGGATGACTCAACACTATATACTCAGCTACCACAGTGACTGAAATGACAGCAACACTTAACAAAGAGCTGCAGTTAGTTTCAGAATAGGTGGCAAGGAATAAGTTAGTCCTAAATATTTAAAAATCTTAAAGTATAAAGTTTGGGACAAATCATTCACTAAACCTTAAACCTCAGCTTCATCTTGTAATGAATAATGTGGAAATTGAGCAAGTTGATGATCAGAACATAATGATACAACAGTAGCTAAGATCGGGAGAGGTCTGTCGATAATAAAGCGCTGCTCTACCTTAACAGCACTATCGACAAGGCAGGTCCTACAGGCCCTAGTTTTGTCACACCTGGACTACTGTTCAGTCTTGTGGTCAGGTTCCACAAAGAGGGACTTAGGAAAATTGCAATTGGCTCAGAACAGGGCAGCACGGCTGGCCCTTGAATGTTCACATAGATCTAACATTAATACTATGCATGTCAATCTCTCCTGGCTCAAAGTGGAGGAGAGATTGACTTCATCACTACTTGTATTTATGGGAGATATTGACATGTTGAACGCACTGAGCTGTCCGTTTGAACTACTGGCACACAGCTCAGACACCCATGCCCCACAAGTCCAGAACAGACTATGGGAGGGGCACAGTACAACATAGATCCATGACTACATGAAACTCTATTCTACATTAAGTAACTGATGCAGGAAGTAGAATCAGATTTTAAAAAAACAGCTAAAAATACACCTTATGGAACAGTGGGGACTGTGAAGCAACACAGACACATGCATACACACACACGATACATGCGCACTATACAGACATGTACACATGTATGTTCTCTTATAGATATGTGGTAATAGAGTAGAGGCCTGAGGGCACACACTTAATATGTTGTGAAATCTGTTATGAATGTATTGTAATGTTTTTTAAATGTATAACTGCCTTCATTTTGCTGGACCCCAGGAAGAGTAGCTGCTGCCTTGGCATCAGATAATGGGGATCCATAATAAATACAAATACAAATCTGAAAAAAATGGACATGAAAGTATTCCGCTTGTTCTTTGCCACCAGATGAACTTTGTGAAAGAGCAGTTCAAGGAGACCCAGAAAGAGTGGATCTTGTTGGTGTGTATAGGAGCCTCATCTGGCGTGGGGCGCCTCCTCTTCGGGAAAGTAGGAGACCTCATTCCCGGAGCCAAGAAGATCTGGATGCAGGTGAGGTAACCCTCTTCAGCATCTCATTGTCAGCTTAATTTGAACAAATTCAGATTTTAAATATGGGTTAGCACATCAGCCACATCCCCTTAGTTTTTTCCATGAATGGTGATGGCTATTAAAAACTTCAAATCTATTACTATTTCTGGTCAAATCCATTGGTCAAATACTTGTTGAGCTTCATTTAGTTTACCCGGTAAAATGGAACCAATAGAATTGGTTGAAAGTTTTTGATATGGATTTGACCCATTGGTTGCCATATTGCCATCTTGGTTGGTTACTTTGTAGTTTCTGTATGAAGTGGAATAGTGTATAAGGGACAAGGTATTAGTCAGGAGAGATGTATTGTACAACATTAACCTAAGACTCCTAAGACTCTCTGACACGTTACACAATGACAGTGAGTTACTTTGGATCAAATTGTCTGCTAAATGGCATTCATTATTATGTGTTTATTATATTGTCTCTGCTCTTCTCTCCCCTAGTCGGTGTCGTTCATGGTGCTGGGGCTGATGTCCATGATGATCCCCCAGTGCACTGTGTTCGAGGGGCTGATTGTGGTGTGTGTGTTCCTGGGGCTGTGTGACGGCTGCTTCATCACCATCATGGCTCCCATAGCCTTTGAGCTAGTGGGCCCCATGCAGGCCTCCCAGGCTATAGGATACCTACTGGGACTCATGGCCCTGCCCATGACTGCAGGACCCCCCATCGCTGGTGAGTACTATCGGTTCCTCAGGTTACTAAACACTGACCTCAAAGATTTTAAATGGCAGGTGATAAACTGATGGTTAACTGCTATCTGACAGGCAATCGCTACTGAGCATCACCTCAACTTAGGAGTGGAAGCCAAGGTGATAAAGAGATGGTTAACTGCTATCTGACAGGCAATCGCTGCTGAGTATCACCTGAACACTTAGGAGTGGAAGCCAAGGTGATAAAGAGATGGTTGCTTTCTCTTCAACAGGAACCTATTCCTTCCAATCGAGAAAAGTCAATTCTGTAGCTAGCATAGTGTTTCCATATAAGTCCTTTGAGGATACCCACATTCCATAGGGATTTCTAAACAGGGTAGGATTAGGATAATGTATTTTGTGTTTCTCATGCCGTTGAGCTGACATGTCTCAGCCATATACATACGTATATTCACTGTGTTTATGTACATCATTGGTCTTGGCTCTGAATGGAGCTGGTCTACAGAGTAAATAGAATGAGGATGCATCCCAAATGGAACCCTATTCCACATTTAGTGCACTCTTTTTCACAAGGGCCCATAGAGCTCTGGTCAAAAGTAGTGCCCTATGTAGGGAATAGGGTGAAATGTGAGATGCACACTGAGGAAAGTGGCAGAGTTCCAGTTCCAGGGCTGGTGATTTGTTACAGAGGGAATAAGATACAGTTGGAGTAGTAGTCTCGGATAGCGGATAGTTTAGCGATGGGTTGTTGACACTATGGCTGCATTTTCTGGGACTCTGCCACTCTCCACTGCCACCCTTCAGGCTCCACCGCCACTCCCCACATCCCTGTTCAGACCACCAGGGTGCTGTTCAGTGATGCAATGATTCTGATAGAAATGTATTACGTAGAACAAATATCATCAGTCATGTTGAATAGGAGTCATTTCATACATTATATTTCTATGTGCAACATTGAGAATAGTTTCCTCTGGCTGAATACACTCCAGAGGTCACAGTGAGGAGGAGGAATCCTGCCCCATCAGCCTACAGCAGGAGCACCCAGACTGGACATTAGTCTGTCTGCTCACCTCCCTACAGACCTGGGTTCGAATAGTATTCGATTCAAAATAATAATAATACTTTGAGCTTTGCTTGAGTCTGCCCTGAGTGACAGATGTGCGGAGTTTGCATGCTGCACTTTAGTGAACTATTCCTTTGGTTAAATCACGCCAAGCAAGCTCAATCAAGCACGGATAAAGTATTTGAAAGATTTTTAATAATATTTGAACCCAGGTCTGTCTCCCGGCTCGTCCTCCTTCTCAGAGCCTCAGTGTTCTGTATTGACATTACGTCCTGTGAGGCCTGGCTGAATCTCTCTCTCTGCTTAGTGCCAGATGTTGGATGAGTTATCTACCTCGTTTCCAGCTCTTGTTTATGGCAGGGCCACTTAGCTAGCTCCTTACTGAGTATTTTGGCCAGTGTTGCCCATCACCCTGGACACACATTAGATACACTTTACTGAGGGTTTTCTTTTACAAAATGTTCCCCAATCTAGTGGTACTCGTGGTTTCTATGGTTACCCTATAATAATAAAGTGTCTGACTGATACTTCTTAGTCCACATTCACTCTTCACAGATACAGAGCAGCATTTAGGACTGCACTATATTGTTTCTTGGAAGAACAGGCAAACCACTAAACCGACTTGAACAACCTCTCACACTTATTAGAGATGCTGATGCTGTACCACCTGACAGCCCTCGAGACTAATAAACTATGACTTATCTTCTTAGAGATGTTTATGACTGCTAATTATTAGTTCTGAGCTAGTTCCTGGAAGAAGAAAAGACAAACAGGTAAAACAACTTGAATCACCAAGATAGTGGGTGAATCTCATGGCACATTGGAGCTAAAGATCTAAAGCGCCTCCCCTCAGATCTTCTCCACCAATGAATTTTGAGAAAGATGTGTTGAGAGTGGACACAAGGAATCAAGGAAATACAATTGATTCGCTCAGTGATTCTCTCTTGAATAATGAGTAGTGGTTCCATACACTACATCTGAAACCTCTCCCTCCCTTGTTCCCCAGGACTCCTGCATGACTACTGTGGTGATTACAATGTGGCCTTCTACCTGGCAGGGGGCCCTCCCATCGTGGGGGGCATGGTGCTGTTCTTTGTGCCCCTGATACACCGACGGCAGCAGAGAGCCCTTGAGGGCCAGGGTGGGGGGCCGGAGGACCCCAGCACAGATCACATGCTGCCCCCGGCAGGAGGCCCCAAGGGCTGCTCTAACGGAGAAATGCTGCCTGGATACACCGACGTGGAGACACACATTTGAGTAGCACTACACTAAGGTATGAGAAGGGAGGTGTGTGTGTGTGTGTGTGTGTGTGTGTGTGTGTGCACGTAGGCATGCATGCACACACACACACAGACACATACACACAAAGATCCTAGATTGAAATTGCAGGCATCTTCTAATGTTGTCCTTCTTCCTTCTCTCAGGAATTCTATTCACCAGCACCTGAGATCTGACCGTCCCTACACCTCCTCCTTTCCCCCGGTCCCTGACCCCTGGCCCCTAACCACGGACTACCTGCTGATGTACCTCTCAACCTCTGACACAGTTTCTATAGGAACCCTCCTCCTGTCTATAGGAAGCCCCCTCCTCTCTGAATGCCATTAGTTCCTTATAGGGATCCCTGTGGTCTAAGGAGAGAGGGGGAGAAGGTTTTTTGCCCTCTGAAGAAAAGGAGGAACACATCGCTGACCAACCTTGAACGAAGAGACAATTGGCATTATCATAGGATCTGGGCGTCACACAATCCGAAACAGTGTTCTCTTTCCCTGTGGCTTTAAGCTCATCTAAAATGGGAATGCATACAATAGGTGTGTACCATTCAGAGCTGGGCACCTGGAAGAAATCATTTTTTAAATCCTATAGCGTCTGGAGTCAGAGTATGTCAATTATTTAATATGCTTCAGTAGGTTTTTAAATGACAGATTATTCAGAAAGATAAATAGTAGTAGAGTAATTGAATGGAGTACTTTGTTCTACTCTGTCTAGACCACAAGCATCTCACACTTTATTTCATATGTTCCTTCTGTCTCTAGGTGTTTCATTAGATAGGTCTAGGGAATAATATAGGACATAGGAAAGATTTCAGTTATTATGACGACTTATTGCAGTTACATTTTACAAGTCTCAGTTTATTTTGTTTATGATAGATCAAGGAAGAACACATATCTGTTTCAGTTGTGTATTATACGATAGGTCTCCATGGTGATTCTCCCTTGGGAACGCCACTAAAACAGTCACCTCAACCACATACGTCCTTATGCAGTTTTTCCATATGTAACCCGTGCCAGGATGGAGCTACAGATGGAGCTACAGATGGAGAGCGCCAGACCAGACACAACAGATTATTTACCAGCTTCACACTTTGTAGTCTTAAATCTATTTTTTTAACAGTTATATTTCTAAGACTTTAAGTCAATCAAATTTGAATTGAAACTAAATACACCTCTCTGAGATGTTTTGCCAAATTTTTATTTACTCTGCAGATTAGTTTTTATTGTTTTAAGTTTCTACTGTTTTTCATTCGTTTTTACCGTCTGTTTCTTACAATGGCATTGTGATCTTGTTATTCAGATGGGGGTGAATCCTGACTTCCACTTTGAGACTCACATTGACGTCAATGTATGACTATGTGAAAATTCTACATAAGTGAAAGTTTTACTTAATAAATGAAAGTTAGGATTCTCCCCATTGTCAGTCAAGAATTGAGCCATAGATCTCGATGGTCCGTGGTCTGAAATCTAGCGGTGCTAATAATGATAATGAATTATCCACTGATATACAGTTGTTGAGAAATAAGACACTGGCAGTTTATTAGAAAGAAAAATAACCTTTAGTCTGCCAGATTTTTTGCAAACAATCAAAATCTATATTAAGGGCATTGAGCTTAATTTTGAATTGAAAGGCCATCGTTTTTGCTGTGTGTGTGTGTTAGTTAGGGCATTGGGCCACAGACCACAGAATGATTGCCATTACATACATGCACTCAATGGCTATATCCTTTTTTCAGCCTGGTCCACATCAAACATCTTTGTTGATGAGTTTGCTGCTTCTTATCTTCAGATGACAGCATACTGTTTGTTGGGTTCATACGTCGTCACGGTAATAACCAGATACTGCCTCATGGAGATTCTCACTCTAGTAGAGAAATTCATTAAATTGCAGTTGATGTTATGTTTTTTAAATGTTAAACGGACCACTTACCTCCTTGAGATTACATTTTCCGCATGACAGAATGGTTGAATAGGCGTGTCCCAAATGGCACCCTTTTCCCTATATAGTGCTCTATGGTCACTGGTCAAAAGTACTGCACTATTAAGAGAGTAGAATGCCATTTGGGACATATTCTAGGCCTAATGTAGGACAGAGAGGGAAACAGAGAGAGGACGTCAATACCTCAGTAATCTAGTTAAACATGTTGGCATTCTTCAAATCATGACATCATTCTTCCAAGTGAAATGAAAAGGTTGCTATTTTATTTTACTACAGCTGTTAGCTTCAGCGCCACGGAGCTGAACATACTGCCAAAAACCCTATTCTCAAACTACAATGCTTCACTCCACCTGTGTGTGTGTCTGTCTGTGCGTTCACTGTGTGTGTGTGCACTCAGATTTCTGAGATTTGCCTTCCCTCTCCCACATCTGGCTGTGATCCATACTTTTGAAAGTCTTTATTTTTCCTTCCTGCTGCTCTAAATGTCGTTCCCTCTGACAGTTCAGTCCCTGCCATATAATATAGATATGATCATTTTGGTCCTTGCCTCCTTTAAGGCTGCAGACTGAGTGGACTACTCTGACTGTTACCTCATTAAGTTCCTCCGTCTCTTCTCTCTTCTGTTGATCTCACCTCCATGCTGCTCCTATATCTCCTACAGCTGTTCTGAGAGCCCTCTAGCTCACCGTGCATTATCATCCTTAGGCTATAGATGGAAAAAGGAAACCTTGTTTGATCAGCAAGCTGTAATACAAAATGTACTTTTTGATAATTAATTTTGATCGTTCTCCTATAGTTGGTCAGAGAGCTTGCTGGCTCTAGCCTGGTTAAACCAGATGCAACCATTGTGAGTGCAGCATTCAGTCTGGTCTACCAGGCTATGCTCCTGTCTCACCAAGCATCCTTATACTGTAGAGATGCAGAGTAAACTGTTCTGTTTGCTCGTTGTAAGCAAACACTACAAGATGTACTTTTGATCATTCTCTTGTTTAGTTTGGCACGTGTCATTGTTCTGTTTGTGTTTTGAGATATTTGATTTTTAACTACTGAGATAGAAACATATTTGGACAGGAGTGGTTAATGACTGATAGTGAAACATGCAGCCTTCATGGTGTTGTTTGCTTAACCAATGTTTGGCTATTCAAAGTCCTGTTGTCTCTGCAGCCTTGGTGGCCCAGCGGGGACAGTGTTTTCTGAGTGGGCACTAGCGCAGATTGCACCCTAAATGTCTAGGCCCAGTACCAGTTCAAGGAACGGTCACAGATCGGGTCACATAGGCTTACATGTACACTATGAGAGTAGAATCTCATCATAAATCTACATATTTACACAGCTTAAATAACTACATTTTTAAATTGTATGTTTCCTAATATTGTTGATGTTTTAATTGTATCTCACCCTATAGCAGCCATAGCATTCTGAACCCTAGTGATCTTTTGGGAGTTTTCTCCCATTTTCCTTTGTCAAGATGTCATTTTTTTGTCCAATCCAGCCCAGTGTGTGTGAGACAGGGCTGTCAGATAACGTCAGATGCAGTCCTCTTTTTATTACATCATTGGGCTGGTGTACACCATGCCTGTGTCCCAAATGGGACCCTATTCCCTATATAGCGGACTACATTTGACCAGGGCCCTATAGACCTTGGTATTTTTTATATATACACTATATAGGGAATAGGGTGCCATTTTGGACGTATCCCTTGTCTTTATACTTCTGACCCTACTTATCTACCCTACCTACAGTCTCTTCTTCTATAGCTTTTGCTGTATCACCCATAGACTGTACACCACCCTGACTGTATCGCTCGTAGACTGGTCATCACCCTGACTGTATCACGTGTAGACTGCACGTCACCCTGACTGTATCACCCATAGACTGTACATCACCCTGATTGTATCACCTGTAGACTGTACATCACTCTGACTGTATCACCATTAGAATGAGCATCACCCTAGCTGCATCACCCGTAGCCTGTACAGTTGAAGTCGGAAGTTTACATACACCTTAGCCAAATACATTTAAACTCAGTTTTTCACAATTCCTGACATTTAATCCTAGTAAAAATTCCCTGTCTTAGGTCAGTTAGGATCACCATTTATTTTGAGAATGTGAAATGTCAGAATAATAGTAGAGAGAATGATTTATTTCAGCTTTAATTTCTTTCATCACATTCCCAGTGGGACAGAAGTTTACATGCACTCAATTAGTATTTGGTAGCATTGCCTTTTAAATTGTTTAACTTGGGTCAAACTTTTTGGGTAGCCTTCCACAAGGCCCATTCCTCCTGACAGAGCTGGTGTAACTGAGTCAGGTTTGTAGGCCTCCTTGCTCGCACATGCTTTTTCAGTTCTGCCCACACATTTTCTATGGGATTGAGGTCAGGCCTTTGTGATGGCCACTCAAATACCTTGACTTTGTTGTCCTTAAGACATTTTGCCACAACTTGGGAAGTATGCTTGGGGTCATTGTCCATTTGGAAAACCCATTTGCGACCAAGCTTTAACTTCCCGACTGACGTCTTGAGATGTTGCTTCAATATATCCACATAGTTTTCCTGCCTCATGATGCCATCTATTTTGTGAAGTGCACCAGTCCCTCCTGCAGGAAAGCACCACCACAACATGATGCTGCCACCCCCGTGCTTCACCGTTGGGATGGTGTTCTTCGGCTTGCAAACCTCCCCCTTTATCCTCCAAACATAACGATGGTCATTATGGCCAAACAGTTCTATTTTTGTTTCATCAGACCAGAGGACATTTCTCCAAAAAGTATGATCTTTGTCCCCATATGCAGTTGCAAACCGTAGTCTGGCTTTTTTATGGCGGTTTTGGAGCAGTGGCTTCTTCCTTGCTGAGCGGCCTTTCAGGTTATGTCGATATAGGACTTGTTTTACTGTGGATATAGATACTTTTGTACCTGTTTCCTCAAGCATCTTCACAAGGTGGTTCTGGGATTGATTTGCACTTTTCACACCAAAGTACGTTGATCTCTAACCGACTTGGCAAAACAATAGTTTGTTAGCAAGAAATTTATGGAGTGGTTGAAAAACGAGTTTTAATGACTCCAACCTAAGTGTATGTAAACTTCCAACTTCAACTGTACATCATCCTGGCTGTATCACCTGTAGACTGTACATCACCCTGGCTGTATCACCTGTAGACTGTACATCACCCTGACTGTATCACCCGTAGACTATATCACCCTGACTGTATCACCTGTAGACTGTACATCACCCTGACTGTATCACCTGTAGACTACATCACCCTGACTGTATCACCTGTAGACTGTACATCACCCTGACTGTATCACCTGTAGACTGTACATCACCCTGACTGTATCACCTGTAGACTGTACATCACCCTGACTGTATCACCTGTAGACTACATCCCCCTGACTGTATCACCCGTAGACTACATCACCCTGACTGTATCACCTGTAGACTACATCACCCTGACTGTATCACCTGTAGACTACATCACCCTGACTGTATCACCCGTAGACTACATCCCCCTGGCTGTATCACCCGTAGACTACATCACCATGACTGTATCACCCATAGACTACATCCCCCTGGCTGTATCACCCGTATACTACATCACCCTGACTGTATCACCTGTAGACTGTACATAACCCTGACTGTATCATCTGTAGACTGTACATCACCTGTAGACTGTACATCACCCTGACTGTATCACCCGTAGACTACATCACCCTGACTGTATCACCTGTAGACTGTACATCACCCTGGCTGTATCACCCGTAGACTACATCACCCTGACTGTATCACCTGTAGACTGTACATCACCCTGACTGTATCACCTGTAGACTACATCACCCTGACTGTATCACCTGTAGACTGTACATCACCCTGACTGTATCACCTGTAGACTGTACATCACCCTGACTGTATCACCTGTAGACTGTACATCACCCTGACTGTATCACCTGTAGACTGTACATCACCCTGACTGTATCACCTGTAGACTGTACATCACCCTGACTGTATCACCTGTAGACTGTACATCACCCTGACTGTATCACCTGTAGACTGTACATCACCCTGACTGTATCACCTGTAGACTGTACATCACCCTGACTGTATCACCCGTAGACTACATCACCCTGGCTGTATCACCCGTAGACTACATCACCATGACTGTATCACCCATAGACTACATCCCCCTGGCTGTATCACCCATAGACTACATCCCCCTGGCTGTATCACCCGTATACTACATCACCCTGACTGTATCACCTGTAGACTGTACATAACCCTGACTGTATCATCTGTAGACTGTACATCACCTGTAGACTGTACATCACCCTGACTGTATCACCTGTAGACTACATCACCCTGACTGTATCACCCGTAGACTACATCACCCTGACTGTATCACCCGTAGACTACATCCCCCTGACTGTATCACCTGTAGACTACATCACCCTGACTGTATCACCTGTAGACTACATCACCCTGACTGTATCACCTGTAGACTACATCACCCTGACTGTATCACCCGTAGACTACATCCCCCTGGCTGTATCACCCGTAGACTACATCACCCTGACTGTATCACCCGTAGACTACATCCCCCTGGCTGTATCACCCATAGACTACATCCCCCTGGCTGTATCACCCGTATACTACATCACCCTGACTGTATCACCTGTAGACTGTACATAACCCTGACTGTATCACCCGTAGACTACATCACCCTGACTGTATCACATGTAGACTACATCCCCCTGACTGTATCACCCGTAGACTACATCACCCTGACTGTATCACATGTAGACTACATCACCCTGACTGTATCACCTGTAGACTACATCACCCTAACTGTAATCACCTGTAGACTGTACATAACCCTGACTGTATCACCCGTAGACTACATCCCCCTGGCTGTATCACCCGTAGACTACATCACCATGACTGTATGACCCATAGACTACATCCCCATGGCTGTATCACCCATAGACTACATCCCCCTGGCTGTATCACCCGTATACTACATCACCCTGACTGTATCACCTGTAGACTGTACATAACCCTGACTGTATCATCTGTAGACTGTACATCACCTGTAGAGTGTACATCACCCTGACTGTATCACCCGTAGACTACATCACCCTGACTGTATCACATGTAGACTACATCCCCCTGACTGTATCACCTGTAGACTACATTACCCTGACTGTAATCACCTGTAGACTGTACATCACCTTGACTGTATCACCTGTAGACTACATCACCCTGACTGTAATCACCTGTAGACTGTACATCACCCTGACTGTATCACCCGTAGACTACATCACCCTGACTGTATCACCTGTAGACTACATCACCCTGACTGTATCACCTGTAGACTACATCACCCTGACTGTATCACCTGTAGACTACATCACCCTGACTGTATCACCTGTAGACTACATCCCCCTGACTGTATCACCTGTAGACTACATCACCCTGACTGTATCACCTGTAGACTACATCCCCTGACTGTATCACATGTAGACTACATCACCCTGACTGTATCACCTGTAGACTACATCACCCTGACTGTATCACCTGTAGACTACATCACCCTGACTGTATCACCTGTAGACTACATCACCCTGACTGTAATCACCTGTAGACTACATCACCCTGACTGTAATCACCTGTAGACTACATCACCCTGACTGTAATCACCTGTAGACTACATCACCCTGACTGTAATCACCTGTAGACTACATCACCCTGACTGTAATCACCTGTAGACTACATCACCCTGACTGTAATCACCTGTAGACTACATCACCCTGACTGTAATCACCTGTAGACTACATCACCCTGACTGTATCACCTGTAGACTACATCACCCTGACTGTATCACCTGTAGACTACATCACCCTGACTGTATCACCTGTAGACTACATCACCCTGACTGTATCACCTGTAGACTACATCACCCTGACTGTATCACATGTAGACTACATCCCCTGACTGTATCACTTGTAGACTACATCACCCTGACTGTATCACCTGTAGACTACATCACCCTGACTGTATCACCTGTAGACTACATCCCCTGACTGTATCACCTGTAGACTACATCACCCTGACTGTATCACCTGTAGACTACATCCCCCTGACTGTATCACATGTAGACTACATCACCCTGACTGTATCACCTGTAGACTACATCACCCTGACTGTATCACCTGTAGACTACATCACCCTGACTGTAATCACCTGTAGACTACATCACCCTGACTGTAATCACCTGTAGACTACATCACCCTGACTGTAATCACCTGTAGACTGTACATAACCCTGACTGTAATCACCTGTAGACTACATCACCCTGACTGTAATCACCTGTAGACTACATCACCCTGACTGTAATCACCTGTAGACTACATCACCCTGACTGTAATCACCTGTAGACTACATCACCCTGACTGTAATCACCTGTAGACTACATCACCCTGACTGTAATCACCTGTAGACTACATCCCCTGACTGTATCACCTGTAGACTACATCACCCTGACTGTATCACCTGTAGACTACATCACCCTGACTGTAATCACCTGTAGACTACATCACCCTGACTGTAATCACCTGTAGACTACATCACCCTGACTGTATCACCTGTAGACTACATCACCCTGACTGTAATCACCTGTAGACTACATCACCCTGACTGTAATCACCTGTAGACTACATCCCCCTGACTGTATCACCTGTAGACTACATCACCCTGACTGTATCACCTGTAGACTACATCACCCTGACTGTAATCACCTGTAGACTACATCACCCTGACTGTAATCACCTGTAGACTACATCACCCTGACTGTAATCACCTGTAGACTACATCACCCTGACTGTAATCACCTGTAGACTACATCACCCTGACTGTAATCACCTGTAGACTACATCACCCTGACTGTAATCACCTGTAGACTACATCACCCTGACTGTATCACCTGTAGACTACATCACCCTGACTGTAATCACCTGTAGACTACATCACCCTGACTGTATCACCTGTAGACTACATCACCCTGACTGTAATCACCTGTAGACTACATCACCCTGACTGTAATCACCTGTAGACTACATCACCCTGACTGTATCACCTGTAGACTACATCACCCTGACTGTAATCACCTGTAGACTACATCACCCTGACTGTATCACCTGTAGACTACATCACCCTGACTGTATCACCTGTAGACTACATCACCCTGACTGTATCACCTGTAGACTACATCACCCTGACTGTATCACCTGTAGACTACATCACCCTGACTGTATCACCTGTAGACTACATCACCCTGACTGTATCACCTGTAGACTACATCACCCTGACTGTATCACCTGTAGACTACATCACCCTGACTGTATGTAGACACATCACCCTGACTGTAATCACCTGTAGACTACATCACCCTGACTGTATCACCTGTAGACTACATCACCCTGACTGTAATCACCTGTAGACTACATCACCCTGACTGTATCACCTGTAGACTACATCACCCTGACTGTATCACCTGTAGACTACATCACCCTGACTGTAATCACCTGTAGACTACATCACCCTGACTGTATCACCTGTAGACTACATCACCCTGACTGTAATCACCTGTAGACTACATCACCCTGACTGTATCACCTGTAGACTACATCACCCTGACTGTAATCACCTGTAGACTACATCACCCTGACTGTAATCACCTGTAGACTACATCACCCTGACTGTAATCACCTGTAGACTACATCACCCTGACTGTATCACCTGTAGACTACATCACCCTGACTGTATCACCTGTAGACTACATCACCCTGACTGTAATCACCTGTAGACTACATCACCCTGACTGTAATCACCTGTAGACTACATCACCCTGACTGTAATCACCTGTAGACTACATCACCCTGACTGTAATCACCTGTAGACTACATCACCCTGACTGTATCACCTGTAGACTACATCACCCTGACTGTATCACCTGTAGACTGTACATCACCCTGACTGTATCACCTGTAGACTACATCACCCTGACTGTATCACCTGTAGACTACATCACCCTGACTGTATCACCTGTAGACTACATCACCCTGACTGTATCACCTGTAGACTACATCACCCTGACTGTATCACCTGTAGACTACATCACCCTGACTGTATCACCTGTAGACTACATCACCCTGACTGTATCACCTGTAGACTACATCACCCTGACTGTATCACCTGTAGACTACATCACCCTGACTGTAATCACCTGTAGACTACATCACCCTGACTGTATCACCTGTAGACTACATCACCCTGACTGTAATCACCTGTAGACTACATCACCCTGACTGTATCACCTGTAGACTACATCACCCTGACTGTAATCACCTGTAGACTACATCACCCTGACTGTAATCACCTGTAGACTACATCACCCTGACTGTAATCACCTGTAGACTACATCACCCTGACTGTATCACCTGTAGACTACATCACCCTGACTGTATCACCTGTAGACTACATCACCCTGACTGTAATCACCTGTAGACTACATCACCCTGACTGTAATCACCTGTAGACTACATCACCCTGACTGCTGCTCTTGTTTAATCTTTTAACTAATCTCTCCCTCTGTTATCTTTTGCACATGTTTCTGCCTAAATTTCGATCACAACTCTCACCTCAGATTCTCTACCAACTGTCAGCAATCTGTTCCTGAACCTCCACTTTTCAGATACATATTTTTAGTTGTATTTTTTCAAGAAATGTTATAACAATAGGAATCACAAGGTTTGAAATTAAGACTTATGCTGCTAGATAAACGTAATTTTTTTTGGTGAAGTTATTTTGGATCTGTAGTAAAACAATTTGTTATTGTTTTGTATTAAACCAACAATAAATGTTTAATATGATGAGAACTGCATGAGTTTTCTTTGGCCAGCTGAGTAAAGCCATCCACTGCATTATACTGTATGCCTCTGGATAGAACATACTGCCTGTAACACGTGTGTATGTGTGTTGGACTCATTGCGAAATTCACTGAGGCTGATCATAATGGTGTATTTTAGTCACCCCCTGACTAATTGCCATGTTTGCATAAAGGATATGATATTGCGTTCGCTCTGACTAATTGCCATGTTTGCATAAAGGATGTGATATTGCGTTCGCTCTGACTAATTGCCATGTTTGCATAAAGGATGTGATATTGCGTTCGCTCTGACTAATTGCCATGTTTGCATAAAGGATGTGATATTGCGTTCGCTCTGACTAATTGCCATGTTTGCATAAAGGATGTGATATTGCGTTCGCTCTGACTAATTGCCATGTTTGCATAAAGGATGTGATATTGCGTTCGCTCTGACTAATTGCCATGTTTGCATAAAGGATGTGATATTGCGTTCGCTCTGACTAATTGGGAAACAGTGCTATATTCTCATATTCACATGGTTTAGTTAGGTCCGACAGTAGCTATTACCATAAATGTGTTATGTGATGTTGTTTTAGCTCGTTCTCAGTATGACTCGGGAAATTAAATTATGCCTATGTTATCCGACCCCTGACTGCCATATATTTCCATATGAACATGTGCAGCCAGGCGTCAAGCTGTTGTCTGTGGCCCAAATGGCACCCTATTCCTTTATAGTGCACTACTTTTGACCAGGACACAGTGGGTGTCCTATATAGGGAGTAGGGTGACATTTGGATTGCAATGTTCTCTCCCTCTTCTCCCCGCTCTCCCATTTGACCCACTTTACTCACTCAGCAGCCAATCGGCCAATCAAACATGAGTTAGCGAGCACGTTCCATTGAATGCCCCAGAAAAGAACCACCAGAATTCTGTTCAGTTTTTAGAACTACCGGCAGCCAGGCATGTTGTACTACCCTGCTGCACCCCTCTCTGGTGGCTTACAATCAGGCAAAGCAGGTCTGAGCCTGGCCTGTACTGGGATGGATAGATGGATGAATAGCTTGAGTGAATGGGTTTTAAGTAGAACAGTGGTGGGGAGCAGGGGACTGTGAATAGACACAATGGGGTTGTTGCCAAAATGCTGCACAAATGTTTTTTTATGACTTTCTGTTGCTTTCTCCTGTGTGTGTGAATGGGGTTATATATATATATATATATATAGAACAAAAATATTAACGCAACATGCAACAATTTCAATGAATGTACTGAGTTACAGTTCATATAAGGAAATCAGTCAATTGAAATAAATTCATTAGGCCCTAATCTATGGATTTCACATGCCTGGGCAGGGGTGCAGCAATGGGTGGGCCTGGGAGGGCATAGGCCCACCCACTGGGGAGCCAATCAGAATTTGTTTTTCCCCACAAAAGGGCTTTATTACATTCAGAAATACTCCTTTCTGGGTGGCTGGTCTCTGACGATCCCACATGTGAAGAACCATGATGTGGAGGTCCTGCGCTGGTGTGGTTTTAAAAAGTACAACCGGCCTCACAACTGCAGACCACGTGTAAACGGTCTGCAGTTGTGAGGCCGGTTGTACTTTTTAAAATGACTTTGGAGGTGGTTTATGGTAGATCATTTATGGTAGATAATTGAACATCAAATTCTCTGGCAACAGCACTGGTGGACATTCCTGCAGTCATCATGCCAATTGCACTCTGGCTCAAAACTTTGTGTTGTATGACAAAACTGCACATTTTAGTGGCCTTTTATTGTCCACAGCACAAGGTGCACCTGTGTAATGATCATTCTGTTTAATCAGTTTCTTGATATGCCATACCTGTCAGGTGGATGGATTATCTTGGCAAATGAGAAATGCTCACTAACAGGGATGTAAAACAAATTTGTGCACAAAATTTATTTGAAAGAAATGAGCTTTTTGTGAGTAAGGAACATTTCTGGGATCTTTTATTTCAGCTCATAAAACATGGGACCAACACTTTTTACGTTGCGTTTATATTTTTGTTCAGTATAGACGGCTCTTGGAAGAATAGGTTGGTTGGCCAGTAGGGACCCAGCAGTAGCTAACTGATGCACCAGCACAGCGTCTCCAGATGAGGGAGCCGTCTCCGCTTCAGAACACAGTAGTCCTACTGAACACAAAAACGGCTAAACTTGACACATGTCATGTTCACTATGTAATGGAGCATGGAGAAATAAAATAAAAACCCACTATGCCTTAGTACAGTATTACCACACACAGATCCTCTGAACCATCTCATTGCATAACCATACATTTTTTGCCACATTGTGAAATCTACCTTCAGAGATTTGGTTCATTTTACGTACTGTGGAAACTCCTACCAGACTACGCAGAATAATCAGTTACATGGAAATCCCATTACTTCCTTTACCATAAAGACCACCTGTAAATACTTAAATTACCGAAAGTAGAAACTTGTGTGTGCGCTTCAGGGTCCTTAGAGTTATTGTTGTGTGGACATGGGGTCTGTGGTTCCAGGAGGAAGAGATGTAAGATAAATGATAAGAGTGTGGCCATAGTAGTCCCCAGTGGTATGAGTCACACCTACTAACTTCCTTCCTATTCTGAAACTTCTCTCAAACCAATCTGACACTAGAGGACCTGGAGCTCCTTTGATGGTGTCACATGATCTACATTGTTGTTACAAACTAACTTACACACCCATAGGAAGGAGGGTTTGCCAAGTAATAATAGTCATCATTACTTACATGACTAAGTAAAGTAATTAAGCCTTGTCTGAACCACAACGGCCCATAGGGGCAAGTTAGGGCCTATGTCCTGTTTCTGTGGCATGAGGAAGCTTGATGTACAAGTACACCCCCCGGACAGGACATTAGTATGATTAAGACCTAATAAGGTTTTATTGGAGCAAAAACCCATTGTTCCCATTGTGATAGGGATTGTGTTCTGTTATTGTTTGGTCAGGGATAAAGTGTGACATGGATTGCAATGTTGAATGCCCCAGAGAACATTGCAATCCATAAAGTGTGACATGTTGTGCTACTGTCTGTCTGTTATCCCACCAGGCACAGACGTCAGCTCAACGTCTAGTTTTGATTTACATTTGGTTGACTTGTCAAGGAACAATAATTCTATGTGAAATCAACAAAAAATGTCACCATGTCATTGGATTTAGGGTAAAAGTTAGGTGAAAAAAATAGGAAATGCCGTTACGTTCAAATCCAATCAGTTTTCCACATTGATTCAACGTCATCACATTATATTTTTGTGGTTGAAAGGACGTGGAAACCATGTTAATTCAACCAGTTTGTGGCCAGTGGTATGTTTTTGCCAACATTTGTCCAGCAGTGTTGTCTGTCTGTTCTCACCATCCAAACCAAACAGCACGGCTTTGTGGTCAACTTCCTCAGTGAGACATTGATAACGAGAGGATTTATGTGCCCAGTGTCCACAAACACACTGCTCACGGTACTCCCTTTCTCATACACACTGCGGTCTCTTTCTTTCTCTCTCACACTGCTGTATTTCTCTCCCTGTTTTCTACTACACTGAACAAATATATAAACGCAACAGTTTCAAAGATTTTACTGAGTTACAGTTCATGTAAGAAAATCAGTTAATTGAAATTAATGAATTAGGCCCTGATCAATGGATTTCACATGACTGGGAATACAGATAAGCTGATGGTCACAGACACCTTAAAAAGAAGGTAGGGGCATGGATCAGAAAACCAGTCAGTATCTGGGGTGACCATTTGTCTCATGCAGCATGACACATCTTCTTGTAGAGTTGATCAGGCTGTTGATTGTGGCCTGTGGAATGTTGACCCACTCCTCTTCAATTGCTGTGCGAAGTTGCTGGATATTGGCGGGAACTGGAACATGCTGTAATAACATCAATCCAGAGCATCCCAAACATGCTCAATGGATGACATGTCTGGTGAGTATGCAGGCCATGGAAGAACTGGGACATTTTCAGCTTCCAGGCATTGTGTACAGATCCTTGTGCCATGTTGAAACGTGGTGATGGCAGCGGATGAACGGCACAACAATGGATCTCTTCACGGTATCTCTGTGCATTCAAATTGCCATCGATAAAATGCAATTGTGTTTGTTGTCGGTAGGTTATGCCTGCCCATACCATAACCGCCCACCACCATGGGGCACTCAAACCGCACACAAACCGCTCACCCACACGACGCCATACACGCTGTCTGCCATCTGCCCGGTACATTTGAAACCCGGGATTAATCCGTGAAGAGCACACTACTCCAGGATGCCAGTGGCCATCGAATGTGAGCATTTGTCCACTGAAGTCCGTTATGATGCCGAACTGCAGTCACGTCAAGACCCTGGTGATGACGACGAACACACAGATGAGCTTCCCTGAGACGGTTTCTGATAGTTTGTGCAGAAAACCTTCGGTTGTGCAAACCCACAGTTTCATCAGCTGTCCGGGTGGCTGGTCTCAGACGATCCCGCAGGTGAAGAAGCCGAATGTGGAGGTCCTGGGCTGGTGTGGTTACACGTGGTCTGCGGTTGTGAAGCTGGTTGGACATACTGTCAAATTCTCTAAAATTACATTGGAGGCGATTTATGGTAGATAAATTATCATTCAATTCTCTGACAACAGCTCTGGTGGACATTTCTGCACTCCCTAAAAACTTAAGATATCTGTGGCATTGTGTTGTGTGACAAAACTGCACATTTTAGAGTGGCCTTTTATTGTTCCCAGAACAAGGTGTACCTTTGTAATGATAATGCTGTTTAATTAGCTTCTTGATATGCCACACCTGTCAGATGGATGGATTATCTTGGAAAAGGAGAAATGCTCACTAACAGGGATGTAAACTAATTTGAGTACAACATTTGAAAGAAATAAACTTTTTGTGCGTGTGGAACATTTCTAGGATCTTATTTCAGCTCATGGATTATGGGACCAACACTTTCCATGTTGCGTTTATATTTTTGTTCAGTATAGATTAGAGATTTCTGAAGAAGCTTATTGTCAACTTTATATCGTTACTCTTCATTTTCTTTACGAGTGGAACAATGGTCATATCAATCACACTTGCCAAATGGCTTGAGAGACTGTCACAAGTGGATAAGACTGAATAACAGTCTGGAGAGACGGGAATGAAGTAAAGGAAGGTGAAACCACCCTCCCTAATCATAGAGAAACACAGAGCCACTGCCAGTATCCCCCTGGGCTGGAGCAAAGGAACTAAACAAAAACAAAGAGAGAACTGTTTGCTGTCATGGAGATGGTGAACAGGACAGGAAGAAAAAGAATGGGAGAATGGATGGATGTGTGTGTGTGTGCGTGTCGCAACACTGACCTCTGAAACCATGCAACAGTGACCTCTGTTTATTTAACAATATAAACTCAATCCCTCTCCCCTCAGTGCAGATGATATATTGCATGTACAGTACTATACAGTATACTGTGCATACATCCATCCAGACAGAAAATAATAATTATATTGTACTATTTACATGTGGTTGATCACAGCTGGAATGTCAGAAGTCATAGTGTTAGTAGCAGTATACATTGTAAATGAGACAAACAAACTGTTCTCAGCTGAAGCTCATCAATAGACAGTTACAACAGTATATCATATAAATAATATCATATATGACCGTGAACCTAGCTAAACAAACCTTTTACCTAGATTCACTTACTCTGTTCATCCATCAATGACATGACTATTTCATGATCATTACATCACTGATATGCTCATTAAATATTCTCTAGGGAAGAGATGACGATGAGGTGGGCCTGAGTGTGGAGCTGCACAGTGGGGTCCCCTGCCCTGTCTCTGTTTCTCAGAGACGCTGCTGGGTGTCACAGCCCACGAACTCCAAGCGCAGGGCTATGTCATTGACCCAGCCTCTGGGGTGGATCCGTATGAAGCGGGCAAACAGAGGAGGATCAAAGAGGTTCAGCATCTCCTCATCTGGCTCACTGTTCCCCAAGAACATCTGGTTGGAAGGAGGAGCCAGAGTCAAACAGAGCTGGCTCGCATAAATCACAGTTCGGAAACTCAAAGTTAAACATGTTACAGCTTTGTCACTCTTTACAACATCAGGTTTTGTAAATCTGTCTGGTAGCATTTTACCTTTAATAATCTTAACTTCTCTGAGGTTTCAAATCACATTTGACTCTGCATGCTAAGGAAGGTGTGTGTGTACTGAAACGTAGCCTGTGATAAATCTGAAGATAATGAGATGTGTGATACCTTCTCTCTTTGCGATTCTTCGTCAACCACGTTGGACCAGGAGTGACCTTCATCGCTAATGGTTACGGAGAACTCTGTCACCATCATTTGAGTCAGAATAGACCACGCCCCCTGAGTCACAACCCCTGTGATGCGTTTCATAACCAGGAAGTCCACCTGCAGCCACTCATGGGGGTTATTGACCTGGAGGAGAGAGGGAGGTAGGGGGGTGGGTTATAACAGGTGCAAAACGTTAAGAGATACACTGTGCACAGCAGTGAGTCTAGGTCCAGATGCTGGTTTTGGCAGGAACAAGTATTAAAAACAAGATTTAAAACAATGGACGGAAGAAAATAGAGACTGACACAGAAAAAAAACTCATTTACAACACTTCTACCACAGCATGTGACCATTACAAACAATTGTATCTCTTGATTGATTCCTAGAGTGTCTTCTAGGGAAAGAACATCAAGCTCATAAAAGATCACTCTTGCAATAGATATTGGTCACTGATTGTACATTATTTCTCCACCTATCCTTGACTATTCAGTTTCGGAGAACACTTGGCACAGTTGACCTCTATCTACCAATTACAAGTGTTGCTCACATACCAGCCCTTAAAAGTAACACCAGTCTGATAAGTTGGAAAATCACCATTGTCCAGTGTTTTCAGAGGAAGGCAGTAAATGTGATTAGCTAAAGACAGAGAGAGACAATTTTTTTATTTATTTTACCTTTATTTAACTAGGCAAGTCAGTTAAGAACAAATTCTTATTTTCAATGACAGCCTAGGAATAGTGGGTTAACTAACTTGTTCAGGGGCAGAATGACAGATTTTTACCTTGTCAGCTCAGGGATCCGCCATGCAACCTTTCGGTTACTAGTCCAACACTCTAACCACTAGGCTACCTGCTGCCCCAACAATGGAGAGGGGCCACGAGAAAGAGGGAGAGAGAACACCTACTTGGAGGTGACCGCATTCCCTCCCCAATACGCCTCCCTAGACACAACTATGACAAAACAACCTACAAAAATGGGTCACAGCTCTTGCAGCTCCGTCACACAATGGGTCTGTACATAGTCAATGGTAGGCTTCAAGGAGACTTCTATGGTAGGTACACCTACAGGTCATCCCTTAGTTTATCACAGACCTCAACCCAGAGTCTCTCAAAGCGTTCAGTCAGCTCACTGACATCCCTATCCGATCACAGCAAAATCACACTTTACTTGAAGAGAGAAATACTCAATCACAAGGCATCAAAGCTGAGGAAACTGCATACTATAAAGAAACACTATAGATGGAAGGAAAGTAGTGTGGAAACCTACCAAATAACAATTAGGCAACAACACATTCAATCCCTTTTAGACAACTTCCTGGACAAAATGTTTCACTGTAATAGTGAAGGTGTAAACTTGACAGTAGAAAACCTAAACAGTATATTTGACCTTTCAGCCTCTGTCAAGCAGAGAAGCTAAGAAAATGAACAACAATCGCAAATAGTTTGATTAAGAATGCAAAACCCTGAGAAAAGAATTAAGGAACCTATCCAACCAAAAACACAGAGACCCAGAAAACCTGAGCCTACACCTTAACTATGGTGAAACACTAAAACAATACAGAAATACCCTAAGAAATCAGCTCAATGTAATTCAAGAATCCATAGAACCGAACCCCTTCTAGGAAAATTGGAACACACAAAGAGCTATCTATCCGAAATGGAGATGGATAAAGCACATCTTTTCTTCTCAATAACAAAGAGCAAACAGGAAAACATATACAGTGGCAAGAAAAAGTATGTGAACCCTTTGGAATGACCTGTATTTCTGCATACATTAGTCATACAATTTGATCTGATCTTCATCAAAGTCACAACAATAGACAAACAGTGTGCTTGAACTAATAACACACAAATGATTGTATTTTTCGTGTCTATATTGAATACATAATTTAAACATTCACAGTGTAGGTTAGAAAAGTACAGTATGTGAACCCCAAGGCTAATGACTTCTCCAAAAGCTAATTGGAGTCAGGAGTCAGCTAACCTGGAGTCCAATCAATGAGACAAGATTGGAGAAGTTGGTTAAAGCTGCCCTGCCCTATAAAAAACACTCACAAAATTTGAGTTTGCTATTCACAAGAAGCATTGCCTGATGTGAACCATGCCTCAAACAAAAGAAATCTCAGAAGACTTAAGATTAAGAATTGTTGACTTGCATAAAGCTAGAAAGGGTTACAAAAGTATCTCTAAAAGTTGTCGTATGCTCTTGCGACTCTCCCTAGGTGTGGCTGTCCTGCAACGATGACTGCAAGAGCACAGCGCAGAATGCTCAATGAGGTTAAGAAGAATCCTAGTGTCAGCTAAAGATTTACAGAAATATCTGGAACATGCTAACATCTCTGTTACGTAAAACACTAAACAAGAATGGTGTTCATGGGAGGACACCACGGAAGAAGCCACTGCTGTCCAAAAAAAACATTGCTGCACGTCTGAAGTCTGCAAAAGTGCACCTGGATGTTCCACAGCAGTACTGGCAAAATATTCTGCTATACAAATTGATGGAAAGCGGTGTTCGGGCAAAAACATATGACATTATAAAATCCATGTGCATTTAAAATTGGCAATAAACACACAGATTTATTTACAAAGGGTTATGGGGTGAGACAGGGATGCAGCTTCTAAATACAACCAATATTTATATGTTTATTTATCTTCCCATACTATTTGTACTACAACTATTTGCACATTGCTAAAACATTGATATGATGTGTACTTTCTACTAGTCTTTTGAAGAAAGTAATATTGCTAATATAACTTATATCTGGTATTTAACTGATAATATAATACAGTAATACAGTAACAGAGGGAGGGGATGGCAGGAAAGTGTATGTGGTTTGACTGTGTGTGTATGTGTGTGTGTGTTGTGAATGTGTGTACCTTGGGGCGCCATGCATTGGCGCTGCCGTCCTGGCGGAGGCGTGCGAGGGCGGGGCTCCAAGAGAGCCTCCAGGTCTGCAGGAAGGAGGAGGCTCGGAAGCTGCTGTCTGGGACCAACCTCCTCTGGAGACCTAGGGGGAAGGAGCAGCCTGGCACACGCGCGAGCACGCGCACACGCACACGCACACACACACACACACACACACACACACACACACACACACACACACACACACACAAAGATCCTAGATTGAAATTGCAGGCATCTTCTCATGTGTTCCTTCTTCCTTCTCTCAGGAATTCTATTCACCAGCACCTGAGATCTGACCGTCCCTGCAACTCCTCCTTTCCCCCGGTCCCTGACCCCTAACCACGGACTACCTGCTGATGTACCTCTCAACATACACCACCTACACCACCACTAAACGTAATCTGAGCTGTTACAAGCTGTTACAAAGGTGTTCCTAGCTGACACAGGGACTCACTGTTGAGGTCACAGCCCAGTAGCTCCATGCGAAGAGCAGGGTTCCTCTGGATGGTGACAGGCTGCAGTCTGATGTAGCGCCCGAGGATTGGGGGAAACAGATGGTTCTCCTTCACCTTTGAGCCATCCAGGTTACCGTTAAATATCTGAAATAAACAGAAGTCAATAGTAAGTACAAGAGGTAGCATTGTAGTATTTGTGATGTTCATGTTAAATTAGTGTGTGCCCCTTTAAGAGCGCTAACAGGAGGGAGAAACAGAACATACAATTTAAGAGTACAGGACAAAATGTAAATAAAGGGTTCACATATTCCTCACACTGGCTTCCCCTATTATTACTAAGCCATCAGAGTCTAAGCCCCATCTGAGCCGGAGGAGGGGTTCTACTTAAGCAATAAGGCACGAAGGGGTGTAGTATATGGCCAATATACCACGGCTAAGGTCTGTTCTTACGCATGAAGCATCACGGATGCCTGGACACAGCCCTTAGCCGTGGTATATTGGTCATATACCACAAACCCCAGAGGTGCCGTGTTTTGTAATTATAAACTGGTTACCAATGTAATTAGAGCAGTAAAAATACATGTTTGCCATACACGTGGTATATGGACTGATATACCACGGCTGTCAGCCAATCAGCATTCAGGGCTCGAACCACCCAGTTTATAATAATCTATATGGAATTGTTTTAAGAAGGTCATACCAAGGATCATTTAGCTATTTGATTTTGAATTTTAAGACCCCTTGAAGTAGCCCATACAAATACATAGAATAACAGATTCACTACATTGAACAGATAGTCCCCCCCCCCCCCAAAAAAAATCTAAATTAAGTTTGTTCTGAAGTGTCTGTCCTACATCTGAGAGATATAGGAAATATCAGGAAACTTTTTGGGGGGGTATTTAATATATTTTTGGCATTAAACAATATATTTTTTAAAATGGTACTTCAGACGAGTCTTATGAGGCCTGTGGGCATCCTAGAGCAGAACAACCAACATGTACATGTTCGTGAGAGTCTCATCTTTCCACAGAGAGGCATCACCTTTGCACACATATTAGTGTGTAGGCCAAACGGTTCGGACGCTACAGACAGAAGTTTGGAGTTTTACAAACAGGAGTTTGTAGAGCAATAACATTGTGTTCGTGAGATTCTCATCTTTCCATAGAGGGGTAATAATAGTTTGCAGGCCAAACCGTTCAGATGCTACAGATGATTGTGTGAGAAGACCGATTTCCGGGATGTCTCATGGTCTGACAAACACCGCTATAGCTCTGTCACCTTTCACCGCAGATGCGGAAGTGATGGCATTTTATGTATATATTTTTTTTAATGGCCAGCTGAGAACAAGTCCTCATTTACAACTGCGACCTGGCCAAGATAAAGCAAAGCAGTGCAACACAAACAACAACACAGAGTTACACATGGAATAAACGAACATACAGTCAATAACACAATAGAAAAGTCTATATACAGTGTGTGCAAATGAAGTAAGATTAGGGAGGTAAGGCAATAAATAGGCCATAGTGGCAAAATAATTACAATTTAGCAATTAAACACTGGAGTGATAGATGTGCAGAAGATGAATGTGCAAGTAGAGATACTGTTGTGCAAAGGAGCAAAAAAATAAATAAATAACAATATGGGGATGAGGTAGTTGGGTGGGCTATTTACAGATGGGCTATTTACAGGTGCAATGATCTGTAAGCTGCTCTGACAGATGATGCTTAAAGTTAGTGAGGGAGATATAAGTCTCCAGCTTCAGTGATTTTTGCAGTTTGTTTCAGTCATTGGCAGCAGAGAACTGGAAGGAAAGGCGCCCAAAGGAAGAATTGGTAGTGACCAGTGAAATATACCTGCTGGAGCGCGTGCTATGGGTGGGTGCTGCTATGGTGACCAGTGAGCTGAGATAAGGCGGGGCTTTACCTAGCAAAGACTTGGAGATGACCTGGAGCCAGTGGGTTTGGCGACGAGTATGAAGCGAGGGCCAGCCAACGAGAGCATACAGGTTGCAGTGGTGGGTAGTATATGGGGCTTTGGTGACAAAACGGATGGCGCTGTGATAGACTGCATCCAATTTGCTGAGTAGAGTGTTGGAGGCTATTTTGTAGATGACATCGCCGAAGTCAAGGATCAATAGGATAGTCAGTTTTACGAGGGTATGTTTGGCAGCATGAGTGAAGGATGCTTTGTTGCAAAATAGGAAGCTGATTCTGGATTTAATTTTGCAGATGCTTAATGTGAGTCTGGAAGGAGAGTTTACAGTTTAACCAGACACCTAGGTATTATGTAGTTGTCCACATATCCTAAGTCAGAACCGTCCAGAGTAGTGATGCTCGACAGGCGGGCAGGTGCGGGCAGCGATCGGTTGAAGAGCATGCATTTAGTTTTACTTGCATTTAAGAGCACTTGGGGGCCACGGAAGGAGAGTTGTATGGCATTGAAGCTCGTCTGGAGGTTAGTTAACACAGTGTCCAAAGAAGGGCCAGAAGTATACAAAATGGTGTCGTCTGCGTAGAGGTGGATCAGAGAATCACCAGCAGCAAGAGCGACATCATTGATGTATACAGAGAAAAGAGTCGGCCTAAGAATTTAACCCTATGGCACCCCCATAGAGACTGCCAGAGGTCCGGACAGGCCCTCCGATTTGACACACTGAACTCTGTCTGAGAAGTAGTTGGTGAACCAGGCGAGGCAGTCATTTGAGAAACCAAGGCTGTTGAGTCTGCTGATAATAATGCGATGATTGACAGAGTCGAAAGCCTTGACCAGGTCGATGAATACGGCTGCACAGTATTGTCTTTTATCGATTGAGGTTATAATGTCGTTTAGGACCTTGAGCGTGGCTGAGGTGCACCCGTGACCAGTTCGGAAACCAGATTGCATAGCGGAGAAGGTACGGTGGGATTGGAAATGGTCGATGATCTGTTTGTTAACTTGGCTGCCTTAGAAAGGCAGGGTAGGATAGATATAGGTCTGTAACAGTTTGGGTCTAGAGTGTCTCCCCCTTTGAAGAGTGGGATGTCTGCGGCAGCTTTCCAATCTTTGGGAATCTCAGACGATACGAAAGAGAGGTTCAACAGGCTAGTAATAGGGGTTGCAACAATTGTTGCGGATAATTTTAGAAAGAGAGGGTCCAGATTGTCTTGCCCAGCTGATTTGTAGGGGTCCAGATTTTGCAGCTCTTTCCGAGCATCATCTATCTGGATTTGGGTGAAGGAGAAATGGGGGAGGCTTGGGCAAGTTGCTGTGGGGTGTGCAGAGCTGTTGACCGGGGTAGGGGTAGCCATAGAGAAATGCTTATTGAAATTCTTGATTATCGTAGCTTAATCAGTGGTGACAGTGTTTCCTAGCCTCAGTGCAGTGGTCAGCTGAGAGGAGGTGCTCTTATTCTCCATGGACTTTAACTTTTTGGAGTTTGTGCTACAGGATGCAAATTTATGTTTGAAAAAGCTAGCCTTTGCTTTCCTAACTGCCTGTGTATATTGGTTCCTAACTTCCCTGAAATGTTGCATATCGCGGGGGCTATTCGATGCTAATGCAGAACACCACAGGATGTTTTTGTGCTGGTCAAGGGCGGTCAGGTCTGGAGTGAACCAAGGGCTATATCTGTTCCTGGTTCTACATTTTCTGAATGGGGCATGCTTATTTAAGATGGTGAGGAAAGCACTTTTAAAGAGCAATAGTGCATCCTCTACTGACGGGATGAGGTCAATATCCTTCCAGGATACCCGGTTCAGGTCGATCAGAAAGGCCTGCTCGCTGAAGTGTTTTAGGGAGCGTTTGAGAGTGATGAGGGGTGGTCGTTTGACCGCGGACCCATTACGGACGCAGGCAATGAGGCAGTCATCGCTGAGATTCTGGTTGAAGACAGCAGAGGTGTATTTTGAGACATAGGCGGATGTGATGTATTGAGACGCATCCAATGCAAAAAAACAGATATCTTTTTATGGAGATTTTTGTCTTTTGCTAATTTGATATTTTTGCGGGGGCAGACATCAACCTTAGGGGGCTAAGAACAGCTACACCACAGTAATGCATAGAGTTACTCAGAAATATTTTAAGCATTGATGACATTTACAGTAACAAAAGGATACATGCACCTGCTCTCACTACCTGCTCTCACTACCTGCTCTCACTACCTGCTCTCACTACCTGCTCTCACTACCTGCTCTCACTGACTTCTGGTTTGTATGGTACACAATTAAGCTCATGCTTTGTGGGTACAGTACTAGCCAGTAGGTACTGGTACAGATGGTTAAGGTACATGTAAGGTACTGACATAAGATGGCGTGGTGCTGTTCCCCTTGTAGTTAGTCCAGGTCTCCTGGTCTAGGCTGTAGGAGAGGGTGAAGTGCACGATGAAGTAGTCCTTCAGGCCCAGAGAGGCTCTGGCACCCTGGGTCTGAATCCCATGGAGCAGAGTGGGTCTC